>NW_028273633.1:2176666-2358333 GCF_024610735.1 Ursus americanus
CACGGAAACAGTTTTCCTGAGGTACAGACCCTCTCCCAAGTGGTTGTGGCAAGGTAAAGCAAATGCCCTCCACTTCTCTGGAAGAAACCACAGTGCCCAGCCATGTTCTAAGCCCTCCCATCCTCCCTGGGCTTCTGGCAGCAGGAGTGAAAAGAGAGGAGCAGGGCACTGGGACCCGTTTGACAAAAACCGGCTTCCCACGGGAAAGTCTTTCTCCACGTGCAGACATGCTCCCAGGTGCCTGTGGCAAGGGGAAGGAAATGCCATACACTGACCTGGAAGAGACCACAGGGCCCAGGCACAGTCTGAACCCTTCCCTCATCCCGGCAGTTTTGCTAGCAGGAGTTCAACCCCAACGAACACAGCCCGGAGACCCCTGGGGCAAAAACGGCTTCCGACGAACAAGAGGTGCTTGCTGTGGAAAACCTATCCCAAGTGGGGTAGCCAGGTCAACAAAATGCCACACACCCAGGTGTAAGAAACAACATTGCCCAGGCACGGTCTAAGCCCCTCACCTCGTCCCTGTGCTTTGGGGAGCCGGAGGGACAGCCGAGGCCCACGGCCCTGAGACACCTTTGCAAAAAGCCGGCTTCCCACCGAAACAGTTTTCCTGAGGTACAGACCCTCTCCCAAGTGGTTGTGGCAAGGTAAAGCAAATGACCTCCACTTCTCTGGAAGAAACCCCAGTGCCCAGCCATGTTCTAAGCCCTCCCATCCTCCCTGGGCTTCTGGCAGCAGGAGTTAAAAGAGAGGAGCAGGGCACTGGGACCTGTTTGACAAAAACCGGCTTCCCACGGGAAAGTCTTGCTCCACGTGCAGACATGCTCCCAGGTGCCTGTGGCAAGGGGAAGGAAATGCCATACACTGACCTGGAAGAGACCACAGGGCCCAGGCACAGTCTGAACCCTTCCCTCATCCCGGCGGTTTTGCTAGCAGGAGTTCAACCCCAACGAACACAGCCCGGAGACCCCTCGGGCAAAAACGGCTTCCAACGAACAAGAGGTACTTGCTGTGGAAAACCTATCCCAAGTGGGAGTAGCCAGGTCAACGAAATGCCACACACCCAGGTGTAAGAAACAACATTGCCCAGGCACGGTCTAAGGCCCCCACCTCGTCCCTGAGCTTTGGGGAGCCGGAGGGAGAGCCGAGCCCCACGGCCCTGAGACCCCTTTGCAAAAAGCCGGCTTCCCACGGAAACAGTTTTCCTGAGGTGCACACCCTATCCCAAGTGGTTGTGGCAAGGTAAAGCAAATGCCCTCCACCTCTCTGGAAAAAACCACAGTGCCCAGCCATGTTCTAAGCCCTCCCATCCTCCCTGGGCTTCTGGCAGCAGGAGTGAAAAGAGAGGAGCAGAGCTGGGATCCGTTTGACAAAAACCGGCTTCCCACGGGAAAGTCTTTCTCCACGTGCAGACATGCTCCCAGGTGCCTGTGGCTAGGGGAAGGAAATGCCATACACTGACCTGGAAGAGACCACAGGGCCCAGGCACAGTCTGAACCCTTCCCTCATCCCGGCAGTTTTGCTAGCAGGAGTTCAACCCCAACGAACACAGCTCGGAGACCCTGAGGCAAAAACGGCTTCCGACGAACAAGAGGTGTTTGCTGTGGAAAACCTATCCCAAGTGGGGGTAGCCAGGTCAACAAAATGCCACACACCCAGGTGTAAGAAACAACATTGCCCAGGCACGGTCTAAGCCCCTCACCTCGTCCCTGTGCTTTGGGGAGCCGGAGGGACAGCCGAGGCCCACGGCCCTGAGACCCCTTTGCAAAAAGGCGGCTTCCCACGGAAACAGTTTTCCTGAGGTACAGACCCTCTCCCAAGTGGTTGTGGCAAGGTAAAGCAAATGCCCTCCACTTCTCTGGAAGAAACCACAGTGCCCAGCCATGTTCTAAGCCCTCCCATCCTCCCTGGGCTTCTGGCAGCAGGAGTGAAAAGAGAGGAGCAGGGCACTGGGACCCGTTTGACAAAAACCGGCTTCCCACGGGAAAGTCTTTCTCCACGTGCAGACATGCTCCCAGGTGCCTGTGGCAAGGGGAAGGAAATGCCATACACTGACCTGGAAGAGACCACAGGGCCCAGGCACAGTCTGAACCCTTCCCTCATCCCGGCAGTTTTGCTAGCAGGAGTTCAACCCCAACGAACACAGCTCGGAGACCCTGAGGCAAAAACGCCTTCCGACGAACAAGAGGTGCTTGCTGTGGAAAACCTATCCCAAGTGGGGGTAGCCAGGTCAACAAAATGCCACAAACCCAGGTGTAAGAAACAACATTGCCCAGGCACGGACTAAGCCCCCCACCTCGTCCATGAGCTTAGGGGAGCCGGAGGGAGAGCCGGCCCCACGGCCCTGAGACCCCTTTGCAAAAAGCCGGCTTCCCACGGAAACAGTTTTCCTGAGGTGCACACCCTATCCCAAGTGGTTGTGGCAAGGTAAAGCAAATGCCCTCCACCTCTCTGGAAAAAACCACAGTGCCCAGCCATGTTCTAAGCCCTCCCATCCTCCCTGGGCTTCTGGCCGCAGGAGTGAAAAGAGAGGAACAGAGCACTGGGATCCGTTTGACAAAAACCGGATTCCCACGGGAAAGTCTTTCTCCACGTGCAGACATGCTCCCAGGTGCCTGTGGCAAGGGGAAGGAAATGCCATACACTGACCTGGAAGAGACCACAGGGCCCAGGCACAGTCTGAAACCTACCCTCATCCCGGCGGTTTTGCTAGGAGTTAAACCCCAACCAACACAGCCCGGAGACCCCTGGGGCAAAAACAGCTTCCAATGAACAAGAGGTGCTTGCTGTGGAAAACCTATCCCAAGTGGGAGTAGCCAGGTCAACGAAATGCCACACACCCAGGTGTAAGAAACAACATTGCCCAGGCACGGTCTAAGCCCCCCACCTGGTCCCTGAGCTTTGGGGAGCTGGAGGGAGAGCCGAGCCCCACGGCCCTGAGACCCCTTTGAAAAAGCCGGCTTCCCACGGAAACAGTTTTCCTGAGGTACAGACCCTCTTCCAAGTGGTTGTGGCAAGGTAAAGAAAATGCCCTCCACTTCTCTGGAAGAAACCACAATGCCCAGCCATGTTCTAAGCCCTCCCATCCTCCCTGGGCATCTGGCAGCAGGAGTGAAAAGAGAGGAGCAGGGCACTGGGACCCGTTTGACAAAAACCGGCTTCCCACGGGAAAGTCTTTCTCCACGTGCAGACATGCTCCCAGGTGCCTGTGGCAAGGGGAAGGAAATGCCATACACTGACCTGGAAGAGACCACAGGGCCCAGGCACAGTCTGAACCCTTCCCTCATCCCGGCAGTTTTGCTAGCAGGAGTTCAACCCCAACGAACACAGCCCGGAGACCCCTGGGGCAAAAACGGCTTCCGACGAACAAGAGGTGCTTGCTGTGGAAAACCTATCCCAAGTGGGGTAGCCAGGTCAACAAAATGCCACACACCCATGTGTCAGAAACAACATTGCCCAGGCACGGTCTAAGCCCCTCACCTCGTCCCTGTGCTTTGGGGAGCCGGAGGGACAGCCGAGGCCCACGGCCCTGAGACACCTTTGCAAAAAGCCGGCTTCCCACCGAAACAGTTTTCCTGAGGTACAGACCCTCTCCCAAGTGGTTGTGGCAAGGTAAAGCAAATGACCTCCACTTCTCTGGAAGAAACCACAGTGCCCAGCCATGTTCTAAGCCCTCCCATCCTCCCTGGGCTTCTGGCAGCAGGAGTTAAAAGAGAGGAGCAGGGCACTGGGACCTGTTTGACAAAAACCGACTTCCCACGGGAAAGTCTTGCTCCACGTGCAGACATGCTCCCAGGTGCCTGTGGCAAGGGGAAGGAAATGCCATACACTGACCTGGAAGAGACCACAGGGCCCAGGCACAGTCTGAACCCTTCCCTCATCCCGGCAGTTTTGCTAGCAGGAGTTCAACCCCAACGAACACAGCCCGGAGACCCCTCGGGCAAAAACGGCTTCCAACGAACAAGAGGTACTTGCTGTGGAAAACCTATCCCAAGTGGGAGTAGCCAGGTCAACGAAATGCCACACACCCAGGTGTAAGAAACAACATTGCCCAGGCACGGTCTAAGGCCCCCACCTCGTCCCTGAGCTTTGGGGAGCCGGAGGGAGAGCCGAGCCCCACGGCCCTGAGACCCCTTTGCAAAAAGCCGGCTTCCCACGGAAACAGTTTTCCTGAGGTGCACACCCTATCCCAAGTGGTTGTGGCAAGGTAAAGCAAATGCCCTCCACCTCTCTGGAAAAAACCACAGTGCCCAGCCATGTTCTAAGCCCTCCCATCCTCCCTGGGCTTCTGGCAGCAGGAGTGAAAAGAGAGGAGCAGAGCACTGGGATCCGTTTGACAAAAACCGGCTTCCCACGGGAAAGTCTTTCTCCACGTGCAGACATGCTCCCAGGTGCCTGTGGCAAGGGGAAGGAAATGCCATACACTGACCTGGAAGAGACCACAGGGCCCAGGCACAGTCTGAACCCTTCCCTCATCCCGGCAGTTTTGCTAGCAGGAGTTCAACCCCAACGAACACAGCTCGGAGACCCTGAGGCAAAAACGGCTTCCGACGAACAAGAGGTGCTTGCTGTGGAAAACCTATCCCAAGTGGGAGTAGCCAGGTCAACGAAATGCCACACACCCAGGTGTAAGAAACAACATTGCCCAGGCACGGTCCAAACCCCTCACCTCGTCCCTGTGCTTTGGGGAGCCGGAGGGACACCCGAGGCCCACGGCCCTGAGACCCCTTTGCAAAAAGGCGGCTTCCCACGGAAACAGTTTTCCTGAGATACAGACCCTCTCCCAAGTGGTTGTGGCAAGGTAAAGCAAATGCCCTCCACTTCTCTGGAAGAAACCACAGTGCCCAGCCATGTTCTAAGCCCTCCCATCCTCCCTGGGCTTCTGGCACCAGGAGTGAAAAGAGAGGAGCAGAGCACTGGGACCCGTTTGACAAAAACCGGCTTCCCACGGGAAAGTCTTTCTCCACGTGCAGACATGCTCCCAGGTGCCTGTGGCAAGGGGAAGGAAATGCCATACACTGACCTGGAAGAGACCACAGGGCCCAGGCACAGTCTGAAACCTACCCTCATCCCGGCGGTTTTGCTAGCAGGAGTTAAACCCCAACCAACACAGCCCGGAGACCCCTGGGGCAAAAACAGCTTCCAATGAACAAGAGGTGCTTGCTGTGGAAAACCTATCCCAAGTGGGAGTAGCCAGGTCAACGAAATGCCACACACCCAGGTGTAAGAAACAACATTGCCCAGGCACGGTCTAAGCCCCCCACCTCGTCCCTGAGCTTTGCGGAGCTGGAGGGAGAGCCGAGCCCCACGGCCCTGAGACCCCTTTGAAAAAGCCGGCTTCCCACGGAAACAGTTTTCCTGAGGTGCACACCCTCTCCCAAGTGGTTGTGGCAAGGTAAAGCAAATGCCCTCCACGTCTCTGGAAAAAACCACAGTGCCCAGCCATGTTCTAAGCCCTCCCATCCTCCCTGGGCTTCTGGCAGCAGGAGTGAAAAGAGAGGAAAAGAGCACTGGGATCCGTTTGACAAAAACCGGCTTCCCACGGGAAAGTCTTTCTCCACGTGCAGACATGCTCCCAGGTGCCTGTGGCAAGGGGAAGGAAATGCCATACACTGACCTGGAAGAGACCACAGGGCCCAGGCACAGTCTGAACCCTTCCCTCATCCCGGCGGTTTTGCTAGCAGGAGTTCAACCCCAACGAACACAGCCCGGAGACCCCTGGGGCAAAAACGGCTTCCAACGAACAAGAGGTACTTGCTGTGGAAAACCTATCCCAAGTGGGAGTAGCCAGGTCAACGAAATGCCACACACCCAGGTGTAAGAAACAACATTGCCCAGGCACGGTCTAAGGCCCCCACCTCGTCCCTGAGCTTTGGGGAGCCGGAGGGAGAGCCGAGCCCCACGGCCCTGAGACCCCTTTGCAAAAAGCCGGCTTCCCACGGAAACAGTTTTCCTGAGGTGCACACCCTATCCCAAGTGGTTGTGGCAAGGTAAAGCAAATGCCCTCCACCTCTCTGGAAAAAACCACAGTGCCCAGCCATGTTCTAAGCCCTCCCATCCTCCCTGGGCTTCTGGCAGCAGGAGTGGAAAGAGAGGAGCAGGGCACTGGGATCCGTTTGACAAAAACCGGCTTCCCACGGGAAAGTCTTGCTCCACGTGCAGACATGCTCCCAGGTGCCTCTGGCAAGGGGAAGGAAATGCCATACACTGACCTGGAAGAGACTACAGGGCACAGGCACAGTCTGAACCCTTCCCTCATCGCGGCAGTTTTGGTAGCAGGAGTTCAACCCCAACGAACACAGCCCGGAGACCCCTGGGGCAAAAACAGCTTCCAATGAACAAGAGGTGCTTGCTGTGGAATACCTATACCAAGTGGGAGTAGCCAGGTCAACGAAATGCCACACACCCAGGTGTAAGAACAACATTGCCCAGGCACGGTCCAAGCCCCTCACCTCGTCCCTGTGCTTTGGGGAGCCGGAGGGACACCCGAGGCCCACGGCCCTGAGACCCCTTTGCAAAAAGGCGGCTTCCCACGGAAACAGTTTTCCTGAGGTACAGACACTCTCCCAAGTGGTTGTGGCAAGGTAAAGCAAATGCCCTCCACTTCTCTGGAAGAAACCACAGTGCCCAGCCATGTTCTAAGCCCTCCCATCCTCCCTGGGCTTCTGGCAGCAGGAGTGAAAAGAGAGGAGCAGGGCACTGGGACCCGTTTGACAAAAACCGGCTTCCCACGGGAAAGTCTTGCTCCACGTGCAGACATACTCCCAGGTGCCTGTGGCAGGGGGAAGGAAATGCCATACACTGACCTGGAAGAGACCACAGGGCCCAGGCATAGTCTGAACCCTTCCCTCATCGCGGCAGTTTTGCTAGCAGGAGTTCAACCCCAACGAACACAGCCCGGAGACCCTGAGGCAAAAACGGCTTCAGTCGAACAAGAGGTGCTTTCTGTGGAAAACCTATCCCCAGTGGGAGTAGCCAGGTCAACGAAATGCCACACACCCAGGTTTAAGAAACAACATTGCCCAGGCTCGGTCTAAGCCCCTCACCTCGTCCCTGTGCTTTGGGGAGCCTGAGGGCAGCCGAGCCCCATGGCCCTGAGACCCCTTTGCAAAAAGCCGGCTTCCCACGGAAACAGTTTTCCTGAGGTGCACACCCTATCCCAAGTGGTTGTGGCAAGGTAATGCAAATGCCCTCCACTTCTCTGGAAGTAACCACAGTGCCCTGCCATGTTCTAAGCCCTCCCATCCTCCCTGGGCTTCTGGCAGCAGGAGTGAAAAGAGAGGAGCAGGGCACTGGGACCCGTTTGACAAAAACCGGCTTCCCACGGGAAAGTCTTTCTCGACGTGCAGACATGCTCCCAGGTGCCTGTGGCAAGGGGAAGGAAATGCCATACACTGACCTGGAAGAGACCACAGGGCCCAGGCACAGTCTGAACCCTTCCCTCATCCCGGCAGTTTTGCTAGCAGGAGTTCAACCCCAACGAACACAGCCCGGAGACCCCTTGGGCAAAAAAGGCTTCCGACGAACAAGAGGTAGTTGCTGTGGAAAACCTATCCCAATGGGAGTAGCCAGGTCAACAAAATGCCACACACCCAGGTGTAAGAAACAACATTGCCCAGACACGGTCTAAGCCCCCACCTCGTCGCTGAGCTTTGGGGAGCTGGAGGGAGAGCCGAGCCCCACGGCCCTGAGACCCCTTTGAAAAAGCCGGCTTCCCACGGAAACAGTTTTCCTGAGGTGCACACCCTATCCCAAGTGGTTGTGGCAAGGTAAAGCAAATGCCCTCCACCTCTCTGGAAGAAACCACAGTGCCCAGCCATGTTCTAAGCCCTCCCATCCTCCCTGGGCTTCTGGCAGCAGGAGTGAACAGAGAGGAGCAGAGCACTGGGACCCGTTTGACAAAAACCGGCTTCCCACGGGAAAGTCTTTCTCCACGTGCAGACATGATCCTAGGTGCCTGTGGCAAGGGGAAGAAAATGCCATACACTGACCTGGAAGAGACCACAGGGCCCAGGCACAGTCTGAACCCTTCCCTCATCCCGGCAGTTTTGCTAGCAGGAGTTCAACCCCAACGAACACAGCTCGGAGACCCTGAGGCAAAAACGCCTTCCGACGAACAAGAGGTGCTTGCTGTGGAAAACCTATCCCAAGTGGGGTAGCCAGGTCAACAAAATGCCACACACCCAGGTGTAAGAAACAACATTGCCCAGGCACGGACTAAGCCCCCCACTTCGTCCATGAGCTTAGGGGAGCCGGAGGGACAGCCGAGGCCCACGGCCCTGAGACCCCTTTGCAAAAAGCCGGCTTCCCACCGAAACAGTTTTCCTGAGGTACAGACCCTCTCCCAAGTGGCTGTGGCAAGGTAAAGCAAATGCCCTCCACTTCTCTGGAAGAAACCACAGTGCCCAGCCATGTTCTAAGCCCTCCCATCCTCCCTGGGCTTCTGGCAGCAGGAGTGAAAAGAGAGGAGCAGGGCACTGGGACCCGTTTGACAAAAACCGGCTTCCCACGGGAAAGTCTTGCTCCACGTGCAGACATGCTCCCAGGTGCCTGTGGCAAGGGGAAGGAAATGCCATACACTGACCTGGAAGAGACCACAGGGCCCAGGCACAGTCTGAACCCTTCCCTCATCCCGGCGGTTTTGCTAGCAGGAGTTCAACCCCAACGAACACAGCCCGGAGACCCCTGGGGCAAAAACAGCTTCCAATGAACAAGAGGTGCTTGCTGTGGAATACCTATCCCAAGTGGGAGTAGCCAGGTCAACGAAATGCCACACATCCAGGTGTAAGAAACAACATTGCCCAGGCACGGTCTAAGGCCCCCACCTCGTCCCTGAGCTTTGGGGAGCCGGAGGGAGAGCCGAGCCCCACGGCCCTGAGACCCCTTTGCAAAAAGCCGGCTTCCCACGGAAACAGTTTTCCTGAGGTGCACACCCTATCCCAAGTGGTTGTGGCAAGGTAAAGCAAATGCCCTCCACCTCTCTGGAAAAAACCACAGTACCCAGCCATGTTCTAACTCCTCACATCCTCCCTGACCTTCTGGTAGCAGGAGGGAAAAGAGAGGAGCAGAGCACTGGGACCCGTTTGACAAAAACCGGCTTCCCACGGGAAAGTCTTTCTCCACGTGCAGACATGCTCCCAGGTGCCTGTGGCAAGGGGAAGGAAATGCCATACACTGACCTGGAAGAGACCACAGGGCCCAGGCACAGTCTGAACCCTTCCCTCATCCCGGCAGTTTTGCTAGCAGGAGTTCAACCCCAACAAACACAGCTCGGAGACCCTGAGGCAAAAACGGCTTCCGACGAACAAGAGGTGTTTGCTGTGGAAAACCTATCCCAAGTGGGGGTAGCCAGGTCAACAAAATGCCACACACCCAGGTGTAAGAAACAACATTGCCCAGGCACGGTCTAAGCCCCTCACCTCGTCCCTGTGCTTTAGGGAGCCGGAGGGACAGCCGAGGCCCACGGCCCTGAGACCCCTTTGCAAAAAGGCGGCTTCCCACGGAAACAGTTTTCCTGAGGTACAGACCCTCTCCCAAGTGGTTGTGGCAAGGTAAAGCAAATGCCCTCCACTTCTCTGGAAGAAACCACAGTGCCCAGCCATGTTCTAAGCCCTCCCATCCTCCCTGGGCTTCTGGCAGCAGGAGTGAAAAGAGAGGAGCAGGGCACTGGGACCCGTTTGACAAAAACCGGCTTCCCACGGGAAAGTCTTTCTCCACGTGCAGACATGCTCCCAGGTGCCTGTGGCAAGGGGAAGGAAATGCCATACACTGACCTGGAAGAGACCACAGGGCCCAGGCACAGTCTGAACCCTTCCCTCATCCCGGCAGTTTTGCTAGCAGGAGTTCAACCCCAACGAACACAGCTCGGAGACCCTGAGGCAAAAACGCCTTCCGACGAACAAGAGGTGCTTGCTGTGGAAAACCTATCCCAAGTGGGGGTAGCCAGGTGAACAAAATGCCACAAACCCAGGTGTAAGAAACAACATTGCCCAGGCACGGACTAAGCCCCCCTCCTCGTCCATGAGCGTAGGGGAGCCGGAGGGAGAGCCGGCCCCACGGCCCTGAGACCCCTTTGCAAAAAGCCGGCTTCCCACGGAAACAGTTTTCCTGAGGTGCACACCCTATCCCAAGTGGTTGTGGCAAGGTAAAGCAAATGTCCTCCACTTCTCTGGAAGAAACCACAGTGCCCAGCCATGTTCTAAGCCCTCCCATCCTCCCTGGGCTTCTGGCAGCAGGAGTGAAAAGAGAGGAGCAGGGCACTGGGACCCGTTTGACAAAAACCGGCTTCCCACGGGAAAGTCTTTCTCGACGTGCAGACATGCTCCCAGGTGCCTGTGGCAAGGGGAAGGAAATGCCATACACTGACCTGGAAGAGACCACAGGGCCCAGGCACAGTCTGAACCCTTCCCTCATCCCGGCAGTTTTGCTAGCAGGAGTTCAACCCCAACGAACACAGCCCGGAGACCCCTGGGGCAAAAACGGCTTCCGAAGAACAAGAGGTGCTTGCTGTGGAAAACCTATCCCAAGTGGGGTAGCCAGGTCAACAAAATGCCACACACCCAGGTGTAAGAAACAACATTGCCCAGGCACGGTCTAAGCCCCTCACCTCGTCCCTGTGCTTTGGGGAGCCGGAGGGACAGCCGAGGCCAACGGCCCTGAGACACCTTTGCAAAAAGCCGGCTTCCCACCGAAACAGTTTTCCTGAGGTACAGACCCTCTCCCAAGTGGTTGTGGCAAGGTAAAGCAAATGACCTCCACTTCTCTGGAAGAAACCACAGTGCCCAGCCATGTTCTAAGCCCTCCCATCCTCCCTGGGCTTCTGGCAGCAGGAGTTAAAAGAGAGGAGCAGGGCACTGGGACCTGTTTGACAAAAACCGGCTTCCCACGGGAAAGTCTTTCTCCACGTGCAGACATGCTCCCAGGTGCCTGTGGCAAGGGGAAGGAAATGCCATACACTGACCTGGAAGAGACCACAGGGCCCAGGCACAGTCTGAACCCTTCCCTCATCCCGGCGGTTTTGCTAGCAGGAGTTCAACCCCAACGAACACAGCCCGGAGACCCCTCGGGCAAAAACGGCTTCAAACGAACAAGAGGTACTTGCTGTGGAAAACCTATCCCAAGTGGGAGTAGCCAGGTCAACGAAATGCCACACACCCAGGTGTAAGAAACAACATTGCCCAGGCACGGTCTAAGGCCCCCACCTCGTCCCTGAGCTTTGGGGAGCCGGAGGGAGAGCCGAGCCCCACGGCCCTGAGACCCCTTTGCAAAAAGCCGGCTTCCCACGGAAACAGTTTTCCTGAGGTGCACACCCTATCCCAAGTGGTTGTGGCAAGGTAAAGCAAATGCCCTCCACCTCTCTGGAAAAAACCACAGTGCCCAGCCATGTTCTAAGCCCTCCCATCCTCCCTGGGCTTCTGGCCGCTGGAGTGAAAAGAGAGGAGCAGAGCACTGGGATCCGTTTTACAAAAACCGGATTCCCACGGGAAAGTCTTTCTCCACGTGCAGACATGCTCCCAGGTGCCTGTGGCAAGGGGAAGGAAATGCCATACACTGACCTGGAAGAGACCACAGGGCCCAGGCACAGTCTGAACCCTTCCCTCATCCCGGCAGTTTTGCTAGCAGGAGTTCAACCCCAACGAACACAGCTCGGAGACCCTGAGGCAAAAACGGCTTCCGACGAACAAGAGGTGCTTGCTGTGGAAAACCTATCCCAAGTGGGAGTAGCCAGGTCAACGAAATGCCACACACCCAGGTGTAAGAAACAACATTGCCCAGGCACGGTCCAAGCCCCTCACCTCGTCCCTGTGCTTTGGGGAGCCGGAGGGACACCCGAGGCCCACGGCCCTGAGACCCCTTTGCAAAAAGGCGGCTTCCCACGGAAACAGTTTTCCTGAGATACAGACCCTCTCCCAAGTGGTTGTGGCAAGGTAAAGCAAATGCCCTCCACTTCTCTGGAAGAAACCACAGTGCCCAGCCATGTTCTAAGCCCTCCCATCCTCCCTGGGCTTCTGGCAGCAGGAGTGAAAAGAGAGGAAAAGAGCACTGGGATCCGTTTGACAAAAACCGGATTCCCACGGGAAAGTCTTTCTCCACGTGCAGACATGCTCCCAGGTGCCTGTGGCAAGGGGAAGGAAATGCCATACACTGACCTGGAAGAGACCACAGGGCCCAGGCACAGTCTGAACCCTTCCCTCATCCCGGCGGTTTTGCTAGCAGGAGTTCAACCCCAACGAACACAGCCCGGAGACCCCTCGGGCAAAAACGGCTTCCAACGAACAAGAGGTACTTGCTGTGGAAAACCTATCCCAAGTGGGAGTAGCCAGGTCAACGAAATGCCACACACCCAGGTGTAAGAAACAACATTGCCCAGGCACGGTCTAAGGCCCCCACCTCGTCCCTGAGCTTTGGGGAGCCGGAGGGAGAGCCGAGCCCCACGGCCCTGAGACCCCTTTGCAAAAAGCCGGCTTCCCACGGAAACAGTTTTCCTGAGGTGCACACCCTATCCCAAGTGGTTGTGGCAAGGTAAAGCAAATGCCCTCCACCTCTCTGGAAAAAACCACAGTGCCCAGCCATGTTCTAAGCCCTCCCATCCTCCCTGGGCTTCTGGCAGCAGGAGTGAAAAGAGAGGAGCAGGGCACTGGGATCCGTTTGACAAAAACCGGCTTCCCACGGGAAAGTATTGCTCCACGTGCAGACATGCTCCCAGGTGCCTCTGGCAAGGGGAAGGAAATGCCATACACTGACCTGGAAGAGACTACAGGGCACAGGCACAGTCTGAACCCTTCCCTCATCCCGGCAGTTTTGGTAGCAGGAGTTCAACCCCAACGAACACAGCCCGGAGACCCTGGGGCAAAAACAGCTTCCAATGAACAAGAGGTGCTTGCTGTGGAATACCTATACCAAGTGGGAGTAGCCAGGTCAACGAAATGCCACACACCCAGGTGTAAGAACAACATTGCCCAGGCACGGTCCAAGCCCCTCACCTCGTCCCTGTGCTTTGGGGAGCCGGAGGGACACCCGAGGCCCACGGCCCTGAGACCCCTTTGCAAAAAGGCGGCTTCCCACGGAAACAGTTTTCCTGAGGTACAGACACTCTCCCAAGTGGTTGTGGCAAGGTAAAGCAAATGCCCTCCACTTCTCTGGAAGAAACCACAGTGCCCAGCCATGTTCTAAGCCCTCCCATCCTCCCTGGGCTTCTGGCAGCAGGAGTGAAAAGAGAGGAGCAGGGCACTGGGACCCGTTTGACAAAAACCGGCTTCCCACGGGAAAGTCTTGCTCCACGTGCAGACATACTCCCAGGTGCCTGTGGCAGGGGGAAGGAAATGCCATACACTGACCTGGAAGAGACCACAGGGCCCAGGCACAGTCTGAACCCTTCCCTCATCGCGGCAGTTTTGCTAGCAGGAGTTCAACCCCAACGAACACAGCCCGGAGACCCTGAGGCAAAAACGGCTTCAGTCGAACAAGAGGTGCTTTCTGTGGAAAACCTATCCCCAGTGGGAGTAGCCAGGTCAACGAAATGCCACACACCCAGGTTTAAGAAACAACATTGCCCAGGCTCGGTCTAAGCCCCTCACCTCGTCCCTGTGCTTTGGGGAGCCTGAGGGCAGCCGAGCCCCATGGCCCTGAGACCCCTTTGCAAAAAGCCGGCTTCCCACGGAAACAGTTTTCCTGAGGTGCACACCCTATCCCAAGTGGTTGTGGCAAGGTAATGCAAATGCACTCCACTTCTCTGGAAGTAACCACAGTGCCCTGCCATGTTCTAAGCCCTCCCATCCTCCCTGGGCTTCTGGCAGCAGGAGTGAAAAGAGAGGAGCAGGGCACTGGGACCCGTTTGACAAAAACCGGCTTCCCACGGGAAAGTCTTGCTCCACGTGCAGACATGCTCCCAGGTGCCTCTGGCAAGGGGAAGGAAATGCCATACACTGACCTGGAAGAGACCACAGGGCCCAGGCACAGTCTGAACCCTTCCCTCATCCCGGCAGTTTTGCTAGCAGGAGTTCAACCCCAACGAACACAGCCCGGAGACCCCTTGGGCAAAAAAGGCTTCCGACGAACAAGAGGTAGTTGCTGTGGAAAACCTATCCCAATGGGAGTAGCCAGGTCAACAAAATGCCACACACCCAGGTGTAAGAAACAACATTGCCCAGACACGGTCTAAGCCCCCACCTCGTCGCTGAGCTTTGGGGAGCTGGAGGGAGAGCCGAGCCCCACGGCCCTGAGACCCCTTTGAAAAAGCCGGCTTCCCACGGAAACAGTTTTCCTGAGGTGCACACCCTATCCCAAGTGGTTGTGGCAAGGTAAAGCAAATGCCCTCCACCTCTCTGGAAGAAACCACAGTGCCCAGCCATGTTCTAAGCCCTCCCATCCTCCCTGGGCTTCTGGCAGCAGGAGTGAACAGAGAGGAGCAGAGCACTGGGACCCGTTTGACAAAAACCGGCTTCCCACGGGAAAGTCTTTCTCCACGTGCAGACATGATCCTAGGTGCCTGTGGCAAGGGGAAGAAAATGCCATACACTGACCTGGAAGAGACCACAGGGCCCAGGCACAGTCTGAACCCTTCCCTCATCCCGGCAGTTTTGCTAGCAGGAGTTCAACCCCAACGAACACAGCTCGGAGACCCTGAGGCAAAAACGCCTTCCGACGAACAAGAGGTGCTTGCTGTGGAAAACCTATCCCAAGTGGGGTAGCCAGGTCAACAAAATGCCACACACCCAGGTGTAAGAAACAACATTGCCCAGGCACGGACTAAGCCCCCCACTTCGTCCATGAGCTTAGGGGAGCCGGAGGGAGAGCCGGCCCCACGGCCCTGAGACCCCTTTGCAAAAAGCCGGCTTCCCACGGAAACAGTTTTCCTGAGGTGCACACCCTATCCCAAGTGGTTGTGGCAAGGTAAAGCAAATGCCCTCCACCTCTCTGGAAAAAACCACAGTGCCCAGCCATGTTCTAAGCCCTCCCATCCTCCCTGGGCTTCTGGCAGTAGGAGTGAATAGAGAGGAGCGGAGCACTGGGACCCGTTTGACAAAAACTGGCTTCTCACGGGAAAGTCTTTCTCCATGTGCAGACATGCTCCCAGGTGCCTGTGGCAAGGGGAAGGAAATGCCATACACTGACCTGGAAGAGACCACAGGGCCCAGGCACAGTCTGAACCCTTCCCTCATCCCGGCGGTTTTGCTAGCAGGAGTTCAACCCCAACGAACACAGCCCGGAGACCTCTGGGGCAAAAAAGGCTTCCGACGAACAAGAGGTGCTTGCTGTGGAAAACCTATCCCAAGTGGGGTAGCCAGGTCAACAAAATGCCACACACCCAGGTGTAAGAAACAACATTGCCCAGGCACGGTCTAAGCCCCTCACCTCGTCCCTGTGCTTTGGGGAGCCGGAGGGACAGCCGAGGCCCACGGCCCTGAGACCCCTTTGCAAAAAGCCGGCTTCCCACCGAAACAGTTTTCCTGAGGTACAGACCCTCTCCCAAGTGGCTGTGGCAAGGTAAAGCAAATGCCCTCCACTTCTCTGGAAGAAACCACAGTGCCCAGCCATGTTCTAAGCCCTCCCATCCTCCCTGGGCTTCTGGCAGCAGGAGTGAAAAGAGAGGAGCAGGGCACTGGGACCCGTTTGACAAAAACCGGCTTCCCACGGGAAAGTCTTGCTCCACGTGCAGACATGCTCCCAGGTGCCTGTGGCAAGGGGAAGGAAATGCCATACACTGACCTGGAAGAGACCACAGGGCCCAGGCACAGTCTGAACCCTTCCCTCATCCCGGCGGTTTTGCTAGCAGGAGTTCAACCCCAACGAACACAGCCCGGAGACCCCTGGGGCAAAAACAGCTTCCAATGAACAAGAGGTGCTTGCTGTGGAATACCTATCCCAAGTGGGAGTAGCCAGGTCAACGAAATGCCACACATCCAGGTGTAAGAAACAACATTGCCCAGGCACGGTCTAAGGCCCCCACCTCGTCCCTGAGCTTTGGGGAGCCGGAGGGAGAGCCGAGCCCCACGGCCCTGAGACCCCTTTGCAAAAAGCCGGCTTCCCACGGAAACAGTTTTCCTGAGGTGCACACCCTTTCCCAAGTGGTTGTGGCAAGGTAAAGCAAATGCCCTCCACCTCTCTGGAAAAAACCACAGTGCCCAGCCATGTTCTAACTCCTCACATCCTCCCTGACCTTCTGGTAGCAGGAGGGAAAAGAGAGGAGCAGAGCACTGGGACCCGTTTGACAAAAACCGGCTTCCCACGGGAAAGTCTTTCTCCACGTGCAGACATGCTCCCAGGTGCCTGTGGCAAGGGGAAGGAAATGCCATACACTGACCTGGAAGAGACCACAGGGCCCAGGCACAGTCTGAACCCTTCCCTCATCCCGGCAGTTTTGCTAGCAGGAGTTCAACCCCAACCAACACACCTCGGAGACCCTGAGGCAAAAACGGCTTCCGACGAACAAGAGGTGTTTGCTGTGGAAAACCTATCCCAAGTGGGGGTAGCCAGGTCAACAAAATGACACACACCCAGGTGTAAGAAACAACATTGCCCAGGCACGGTCTAAGCCCCTCACCTCGTCCCTGTGCTTTGGGGAGCCGGAGGGACAGCCGAGGCCCACGGCCCTGAGACCCCTTTGCAAAAAGGCGGCTTCCCACGGAAACAGTTTTCCTGAGGTACAGACCCTCTCCCAAGTGGTTGTGGCAAGGTAAAGCAAATGCCCTCCACTTCTCTGGAAGAAACCACAGTGCCCAGCCATGTTCTAAGCCCTCCCATCCTCCCTGGGCTTCTGGCAGCAGGAGTGAAAAGAGAGGAGCAGGGCACTGGGACCCGTTTGACAAAAACCGGCTTCCCACGGGAAAGTCTTTCTCCACGTGCAGACATGCTCCCAGGTGCCTGTGGCAAGGGGAAGGAAATGCCATACACTGACCTGGAAGAGACCACAGGGCCCAGGCACAGTCTGAACCCTTCCCTCATCCCGGCAGTTTTGCTAGCAGGAGTTCAACCCCAACGAACACAGCTCGGAGACCCTGAGGCAAAAACGCCTTCCGACGAACAAGAGGTGCTTGCTGTGGAAAACCTATCCCAAGTGGGGGTAGCCAGGTGAACAAAATGCCACAAACCCAGGTGTAAGAAACAACATTGCCCAGGCACGGACTAAGCCCCCCTCCTCGTCCATGAGCTTAGGGGAGCCGGAGGGAGAGCCGGCCCCACGGCCCTGAGACCCCTTTGCAAAAAGCCGGCTTCCCACGGAAACAGTTTTCCTGAGGTGCACACCCTATCCCAAGTGGTTGTGGCAAGGTAAAGCAAATGCCCTCCCCCTCTCTGGAAGAAACCACAGTGCCCAGCCATGTTCTAAGCCCTCCCATCCTCCCTGGGCTTCTGGCAGGAGGAGTGAAAAGAGAGGAGCAGAGCACTGGGACCCGTTTGACAAAAACCGGCTTCCCACGGGAAAGTCTTGCTCCACGTGCAGACATGCTCCCAGGTGCCTGTGGCAAGGGGAAGGAAATGCCATACACTGACCTCGAAGAGACCACAGGGCCCAGGCACAGTCTGAACCCTTCCCTCATCCCGGCGGTTTTGCTAGCAGGAGTTCAACCCCAACGAACACAGCCCGGAGACCCCTGGGGCAAAAACGGCTTCCAACGAACAAGAGGTACTTGCTGGGGAAAACCTATCCCAAGTGGGAGTAGCCAGGTCAACGAAATGCCACACACCCAGGTGTAAGAAACAACATTGCCCAGGCACGGTCTAAGCCCCTCACCTCGTCCCTGTGCTTTGGGAAGCCGGAGGGAGAGCCGAGCCCCACGGCCCTGAGACCCCTTTGCAAAAACCCGGCTTCCCACGGAAACAGTTTTCCTGAGGTGCACACCCTATCCCAAGTGGTTGTGGCAAGGTAATGCAAATGCCCTCCACTTCTCTGGAAGTAACCACAGTGCCCTGCCATGTTCTAAGCCCTCCCATCCTCCCTGGGCTTCTGGCAGCAGGAGTGAAAAGAGAGGAGCAGGGCACTGGGATCCGTTTGACAAAAACCGGCTTCCCACGGGAAAGTCTTGCTCCACGTGCAGACATGCTCCCAGGTGCCTGTGGCAAGGGGAAGGAAATGCCATACACTGACCTGGAAGAGACTACAGGGCACAGGCACAGTCTGAACCCTTCCCTCATCCGGGCAGTTTTGGTAGCAGGAGTTCAACCCCAACGAACACAGCCGGAGACCCCTGGGGCAAAAACAGCTTCCAATGAACAAGAGGTGCTTGCTGTGGAATACCTATCCCAAGTGGGAGTAGCCAGGTCAACGAAATGCCACACACCCAGGTGTAAGAAACAACATTGCCCAGGCACGGTCCAAGCCCCTCACCTCGTCCCTGTGCTTTGGGGAGCCGGAGGGACACCAGAGGCCCACGGCCCTGAGACCCCTTTGCAAAAAGGCGGCTTCCCACGGAAACAGTTTTCCTGAGGTGCACACCCTATCCCAAGTGGTTGTGGCAAGGTAAAGCAAATGCCCTCCACTTCTCTGGAAGAAACCACAGTGCCCAGCCATGTTCTAAGCCCTCCCATCCTCCCTGGGCTTCTGGCAGCAGGAGTGAAAAGAGAGGAGCAGAGCACTGGGACCCGTTTGACAAAAACCGGCTTCCCACGGGAAAGTCTTGCTCCACGTGCAGACATGCTCCCAGGTGCCTGTGGCAAGGGGAAGGAAATGCCATACACTGACCTGGAAGAGACCACAGGGCCCAGGCACAGTCTGAACCCTTCCCTCATCCCGGCGGTTTTGCTAGCAGGAGTTCAACCCCAACGAACACAGCCCGGAGACCCCTGGGGCAAAAACGGCTTCCAACGAACAAGAGGTACTTGCTGTGGAAAACCTATCCCAAGTGGGAGTAGCCAGGTCAACAAAATGCCACACACCCAGGTGTAAGAAACAACATTGCCCAGGCACGGTCTAAGCCCCTCACCTCGTCCCTGTGCTTTGGGAAGCCGGAGGGACACCCGAGGCCCACGGCCCTGAGACCCCTTTGCAAAAAGCCGGCTTCCCACGGAAACAGTTTTCCTGAGGTGCACACCCTATCCCAAGTGGTTGTGGCAAGGTAATGCAAATGCCCTCCACTTCTCTGGAAGTAACCACAGTGCCCTGCCATGTTCTAAGCCCTCCCATCCTCCTTGGGCTTCTGGCAGCAGGAGTGAAAAGAGAGGAGCAGGGCACTGGGACCCGTTTGACAAAAACCGGCTTCCCACGGGAAAGTCTTGCTCCACGTGCAGACATGCTCCCAGGTGCCTGTGGCAAGGGGAAGGAAATGCCATACACTGACCTGGAAGAGACTACAGGGCCCAGGCACAGTCTGAACCCTTCCCTCATCCCGGCAGTTTTGGTAGCAGGAGTTCAACCCCAACGAACACAGCCCGGAGACCCCTGGGGCAAAAACAGCTTCCAATGAACAAGAGGTGCTTGCTGTGGAATACCTATCCCAAGTGGGAGTAGCCAGGTCAACGAAATGCCACACACCCAGGTGTAAGAAACAACATTGCCCAGGCACGGTCTAAGGCCCCCACCTCGTCCCTGAGCTTTGGGGAGCCGGAGGGAGAGCCGAGCCCCATGGCCCTGAGACCCCTTTGCAAAAAGCCGGCTTCCCACGGAAACAGTTTTCCTGAGGTGCACACCCTATCCCAAGTGGTTGTGGCAAGGTAAAGCAAATGCCCTCCACCTCTCTGGAAAAAACCACAGTGCCCAGCCATGTTCTAAGCCCTCCCATCCTCCCTGGGCTTCTGACCGCAGGAGTGAAAAGAGAGGAGCAGAGCACTGGGATCCGTTTGACAAAAACCGGATTCCCACGGGAAAGTCTTTCTCCACGTGCAGACATGCTCCCAGGTGCCTGTGGCAAGGGGAAGGAAATGCCATACACTGACCTGGAAGAGACCACAGGGCCCAGGCACAGTCTGAACCCTTCCCTCATCCCGGCAGTTTTGCTAGCAGGAGTTCAACCCCAACGAACACAGCTCGGAGACCCTGAGGCAAAAACGGCTTCCGACGAACAAGAGGTGCTTGCTGTGGAAAACCTATCCCAAGTGGGAGTAGCCAGGTCAACGAAATGCCACACACCCAGGTGTAAGAAACAACATTGCCCAGGCACGGTCCAAGCCCCTCACCTCGTCCCTGTGCTTTGGGGAGCCGGAGGGACACCCGAGGCCCACGGCCCTGAGACCCCTTTGCAAAAAGGCGGCTTCCCACGGAAACAGTTTTCCTGAGGTACAGACCCTCTCCCAAGTGGTTGTGGCAAGGTAAAGCAAATGCCCTCCACTTCTCTGGAAGAAACCACAGTGCCCAGCCATGTTCTAAGCCCTCCCATCCTCCCTGGGCTTCTGGCACCAGGAGTGAAAAGAGAGGAGCAGAGCACTGGGACCCGTTTGACAAAAACCGGCTTCCCACGGGAAAGTCTTTCTCCACGTGCAGACATGCTCCCAGGTGCCTGTGGCAAGGGGAAGGAAATGCCATACACTGACCTGGAAGAGACCACAGGGCCCAGGCACAGTCTGAACCCTACCCTCATCCCGGCGGTTTTGCTAGCAGGAGTTAAACCCCAACCAACACAGCCCGGAGACCCCTGGGGCAAAAACAGCTTCCAATGAACAAGAGGTGCTTGCTGTGGAAAACCTATCCCAAGTGGGAGTAGCCAGGTCAACGAAATGCCACACACCCAGGTGTAAGAAACAACATTGCCCAGGCACGGTCTAAGCCCCCCACCTCGTCCCTGAGCTTTGGGGAGCTGGAGGGAGAGCCGAGCCCCACGTCCCTGAGACCCCTTTGAAAAAGCCGGCTTCCCACGGAAACAGTTTTCCTGAGGTGCACACCCTATCCCGGTGGTTGTGGCAAGGTAAAGCAAATGCCCTCCACCTCTCTGGAAAAAACCACAGTGCCCAGCCATGTTCTAAGCCCTCCCATCCTCCCTGGGCTTCTGGCAGCAGGAGTGAAAAGAGAGGAAAAGAGCACTGGGATCCGTTTGACAAAAACCGGATTCCCACGGGAAAGTCTTTCTCTACGTGCAGACATGCTCCCAGGTGCCTGTGGCAAGGGGAAGGAAATGCCATACACTGACCTGGAAGAGACCACAGGGCCCAGGCACAGTCTGAACCCTTCCCTCATCCCGGCAGTTTTGCTAGCAGGAGTTCAACCCCAACGAACACAGCTCGGAGACCCTGAGGCAAAAACGGCTTCCGACGAACAAGAGGTGTTTGCTGTGGAAAACCTATCCCAAGTGGGGGTAGCCAGGTCAACAAAATGCCACACACCCAGGTGTAAGAAACAACATTGCCCAGGCACGGTCTAAGCCCCTCACCTCGTCCCTGTGCTTTGGGGAGCCGGAGGGACAGCCGAGGCCCACGGCCCTGAGACACCTTTGCAAAAAGGCGGCTTCCCACGGAAACAGTTTTCCTGAGGTACAGACCCTCTCCCAAGTGGTTGTGGCAAGGTAAAGCAAATGCCCTCCACTTCTCTGGAAGAAACCACAGTGCCCAGCCATGTTCTAAGCCCTCCCATCCTCCCTGGGCTTCTGGCAGCAGGAGTGAAAAGAGAGGAGCAGGGCACTGGGACCCGTTTGACAAAAACCGGCTTCCCACGGGAAAGTCTTTCTCCACGTGCAGACATGCTCCCAGGTGCCTGTGGCAAGGGGAAGGAAATGCCATACACTGACCTGGAAGAGACCACAGGGCCCAGGCACAGTCTGAACCCTTCCCTCATCCCGGCAGTTTTGCTAGCAGGAGTTCAACCCCAACGAACACAGCCCGGAGACCCCTGGGGCAAAAACGGCTTCCGACGAACAAGAGGTGCTTGCTGTGGAAAACCTATCCCAAGTGGGGTAGCCAGGTCAACAAAATGCCACACACCCAGGTGTAAGAAACAACATTGCCCAGGCACGGTCTAAGCCCCTCACCTCGTCCCTGTGCTTTGGGGAGCCGGAGGGACAGCCGAGGCCCACGGCCCTGAGACACCTTTGCAAAAAGCCGGCTTCCCACCGAAACAGTTTTCCTGAGGTACAGACCCTCTCCCAAGTGGTTGTGGCAAGGTAAAGCAAATGACCTCCACTTCTCTGGAAGAAACCCCAGTGCCCAGCCATGTTCTAAGCCCTCCCATCCTCCCTGGGCTTCTGGCAGCAGGAGTTAAAAGAGAGGAGCAGGGCACTGGGACCTGTTTGACAAAAACCGGCTTCCCACGGGAAAGTCTTGCTCCACGTGCAGACATGCTCCCAGGTGCCTGTGGCAAGGGGAAGGAAATGCCATACACTGACCTGGAAGAGACCACAGGGCCCAGGCACAGTCTGAACCCTTCCCTCATCCCGGCGGTTTTGCTAGCAGGAGTTCAACCCCAACGAACACAGCCCGGAGACCCCTCGGGCAAAAACGGCTTCCAACGAACAAGAGGTACTTGCTGTGGAAAACCTATCCCAAGTGGGAGTAGCCAGGTCAACGAAATGCCACACACCCAGGTGTAAGAAACAACATTGCCCAGGCACGGTCTAAGGCCCCCACCTCGTCCCTGAGCTTTGGGGAGCCGGAGGGAGAGCCGAGCCCCATGGCCCTGAGACCCCTTTGCAAAAAGCCGGCTTCCCACGGAAACAGTTTTCCTGAGGTGCACACCCTATCCCAAGTGGTTGTGGCAAGGTAAAGCAAATGCCCTCCACCTCTCTGGAAAAAACCACAGTGCCCAGCCATGTTCTAAGCCCTCCCATCCTCCCTGGGCTTCTGGCCGCAGGAGTGAAAAGAGAGGAGCAGAGCACTGGGATCCGTTTGACAAAAACCGGATTCCCACGGGAAAGTCTTTCTCCACGTGCAGACATGCTCCCAGGTGCCTGTGGCAAGGGGAAGGAAATGCCATACACTGACCTGGAAGAGACCACAGGGCCCAGGCACAGTCTGAACCCTTCCCTCATCCCGGCAGTTTTGCTAGCAGGAGTTCAACCCCAACGAACACAGCTCGGAGACCCTGAGGCAAAAACGGCTTCCGACGAACAAGAGGTGCTTGCTGTGGAAAACCTATCCCAAGTGGGAGTAGCCAGGTCAACGAAATGCCACACACCCAGGTGTAAGAAACAACATTGCCCAGGCACGGTCCAAGCCCCTCACCTCGTCCCTGTGCTTTGGGGAGCCGGAGGGACACCCGAGGCCCACGGCCCTGAGACCCCTTTGCAAAAAGGCGGCTTCCCACGGAAACAGTTTTCCTGAGGTACAGACCCTCTCCCAAGTGGTTGTGGCAAGGTAAAGCAAATGCCCTCCACTTCTCTGGAAGAAACCACAGTGCCCAGCCATGTTCTAAGCCCTCCCATCCTCCCTGGGCTTCTGGCACCAGGAGTGAAAAGAGAGGAGCAGAGCACTGGGACCCGTTTGACAAAAACCGGCTTCCCACGGGAAAGTCTTTCTCCACGTGCAGACATGCTCCCAGGTGCCTGTGGCAAGGGGAAGGAAATGCCATACACTGACCTGGAAGAGACCACAGGGCCCAGGCACAGTCTGAACCCTACCCTCATCCCGGCGGTTTTGCTAGCAGGAGTTAAACCCCAACCAACACAGCCCGGAGACCCCTGGGGCAAAAACAGCTTCCAATGAACAAGAGGTGCTTGCTGTGGAAAACCTATCCCAAGTGGGAGTAGCCAGGTCAACGAAATGCCACACACCCAGGTGTAAGAAACAACATTGCCCAGGCACGGTCTAAGCCCCCCACCTCGTCCCTGAGCTTTGGGGAGCTGGAGGGAGAGCCGAGCCCCACGTCCCTGAGACCCCTTTGAAAAAGCCGGCTTCCCACGGAAACAGTTTTCCTGAGGTGCACACCCTATCCCGGTGGTTGTGGCAAGGTAAAGCAAATGCCCTCCACCTCTCTGGAAAAAACCACAGTGCCCAGCCATGTTCTAAGCCCTCCCATCCTCCCTGGGCTTCTGGCAGCAGGAGTGAAAAGAGAGGAAAAGAGCACTGGGATCCGTTTGACAAAAACCGGATTCCCACGGGAAAGTCTTTCTCTACGTGCAGACATGCTCCCAGGTGCCTGTGGCAAGGGGAAGGAAATGCCATACACTGACCTGGAAGAGACCACAGGGCCCAGGCACAGTCTGAACCCTTCCCTCATCCCGGCAGTTTTGCTAGCAGGAGTTCAACCCCAACGAACACAGCTCGGAGACCCTGAGGCAAAAACGGCTTCCGACGAACAAGAGGTGTTTGCTGTGGAAAACCTATCCCAAGTGGGGGTAGCCAGGTCAACAAAATGCCACACACCCAGGTGTAAGAAACAACATTGCCCAGGCACGGTCTAAGCCCCTCACCTCGTCCCTGTGCTTTGGGGAGCCGGAGGGACAGCCGAGGCCCACGGCCCTGAGACACCTTTGCAAAAAGGCGGCTTCCCACGGAAACAGTTTTCCTGAGGTACAGACCCTCTCCCAAGTGGTTGTGGCAAGGTAAAGCAAATGCCCTCCACTTCTCTGGAAGAAACCACAGTGCCCAGCCATGTTCTAAGCCCTCCCATCCTCCCTGGGCTTCTGGCAGCAGGAGTGAAAAGAGAGGAGCAGGGCACTGGGACCCGTTTGACAAAAACCGGCTTCCCACGGGAAAGTCTTTCTCCACGTGCAGACATGCTCCCAGGTGCCTGTGGCAAGGGGAAGGAAATGCCATACACTGACCTGGAAGAGACCACAGGGCCCAGGCACAGTCTGAACCCTTCCCTCATCCCGGCAGTTTTGCTAGCAGGAGTTCAACCCCAACGAACACAGCCCGGAGACCCCTGGGGCAAAAACGGCTTCCGACGAACAAGAGGTGCTTGCTGTGGAAAACCTATCCCAAGTGGGGTAGCCAGGTCAACAAAATGCCACACACCCAGGTGTAAGAAACAACATTGCCCAGGCACGGTCTAAGCCCCTCACCTCGTCCCTGTGCTTTGGGGAGCCGGAGGGACAGCCGAGGCCCACGGCCCTGAGACACCTTTGCAAAAAGCCGGCTTCCCACCGAAACAGTTTTCCTGAGGTACAGACCCTCTCCCAAGTGGTTGTGGCAAGGTAAAGCAAATGACCTCCACTTCTCTGGAAGAAACCCCAGTGCCCAGCCATGTTCTAAGCCCTCCCATCCTCCCTGGGCTTCTGGCAGCAGGAGTTAAAAGAGAGGAGCAGGGCACTGGGACCTGTTTGACAAAAACCGGCTTCCCACGGGAAAGTCTTGCTCCACGTGCAGACATGCTCCCAGGTGCCTGTGGCAAGGGGAAGGAAATGCCATACACTGACCTGGAAGAGACCACAGGGCCCAGGCACAGTCTGAACCCTTCCCTCATCCCGGCGGTTTTGCTAGCAGGAGTTCAACCCCAACGAACACAGCCCGGAGACCCCTCGGGCAAAAACGGCTTCCAACGAACAAGAGGTACTTGCTGTGGAAAACCTATCCCAAGTGGGAGTAGCCAGGTCAACGAAATGCCACACACCCAGGTGTAAGAAACAACATTGCCCAGGCACGGTCTAAGGCCCCCACCTCGTCCCTGAGCTTTGGGGAGCCGGAGGGAGAGCCGAGCCCCATGGCCCTGAGACCCCTTTGCAAAAAGCCGGCTTCCCACGGAAACAGTTTTCCTGAGGTGCACACCCTATCCCAAGTGGTTGTGGCAAGGTAAAGCAAATGCCCTCCACCTCTCTGGAAAAAACCACAGTGCCCAGCCATGTTCTAAGCCCTCCCATCCTCCCTGGGCTTCTGGCCGCAGGAGTGAAAAGAGAGGAGCAGAGCACTGGGATCCGTTTGACAAAAACCGGATTCCCACGGGAAAGTCTTTCTCCACGTGCAGACATGCTCCCAGGTGCCTGTGGCAAGGGGAAGGAAATGCCATACACTGACCTGGAAGAGACCACAGGGCCCAGGCACAGTCTGAACCCTTCCCTCATCCCGGCAGTTTTGCTAGCAGGAGTTCAACCCCAACGAACACAGCTCGGAGACCCTGAGGCAAAAACGGCTTCCGACGAACAAGAGGTGCTTGCTGTGGAAAACCTATCCCCAGTGGGAGTAGCCAGGTCAACGAAATGCCACACACCCAGGTGTAAGAAACAACATTGCCCAGGCACGGTCCAAGCCCCTCACCTCGTCCCTGTGCTTTGGGGAGCCGGAGGGACACCCGAGGCCCATGGCCCTGAGACCCCTTTGCAAAAAGGCGGCTTCCCACGGAAACAGTTTTCCTGAGGTACAGACCCTCTCCCAAGTGGTTGTGGCAAGGTAAAGCAAATGCCCTCCACTTCTCTGGAAGAAACCACAGTGCCCAGCCATGTTCTAAGCCCTCCCATCCTCCCTGGGCTTCTGGCAGCAGGAGTGAAAAGAGAGGAGCAGAGCACTGGGACCCGTTTGACAAAAACCGGCTTCCCACGGGAAAGTCTTTCTCCACGTGCAGACATGCTCCCAGGTGCCTGTGGCAAGGGGAAGGAAATGCCATACACTGACCTGGAAGAGACCACAGGGCCCAGGCACAGTCTGAACCCTACCCTCATCCCGGCGGTTTTGCTAGCAGGAGTTAAACCCCAACCAACACAGCCCGGAGACCCCTGGGGCAAAAACAGCTTCCAATGAACAAGAGGTGCTTGCTGTGGAAAACCTATCCCAAGTGGGAGTAGCCAGGTCAACGAAATGCCACACACCCAGGTGTAAGAGACAACATTGCCCAGGCACGGTCTAAGCCCCCCACCTCGTCCCTGAGCTTTGGGGAGCTGGAGGGAGAGCCGAGCCCCACGTCCCTGAGACCCCTTTGAAAAAGCCGGCTTCCCACGGAAACAGTTTTCCTGAGGTGCACACCCTATCCCGGTGGTTGTGGCAAGGTAAAGCAAATGCCCTCCACCTCTCTGGAAAAAACCACAGTGCCCAGCCATGTTCTAAGCCCTCCCATCCTCCCTGGGCTTCTGGCAGCAGGAGTGAAAAGAGAGGAAAAGAGCACTGGGATCCGTTTGACAAAAACCGGATTCCCACGGGAAAGTCTTTCTCTACGTGCAGACATGCTCCCAGGTGCCTGTGGCAAGGGGAAGGAAATGCCATACACTGACCTGGAAGAGACCACAGGGCCCAGGCACAGTCTGAACCCTTCCCTCATCCCGGCAGTTTTGCTAGCAGGAGTTCAACCCCAACGAACACAGCTTGGAGACCCTGAGGCAAAAACGGCTTCCGACGAACAAGAGGTGTTTGCTGTGGAAAACCCATCCCAAGTGGGGGTAGCCAGGTCAACAAAATGCCACACACCCAGGTGTAAGAAACAACATTGCCCAGGCACGGTCTAAGCCCCTCACCTCGTCCCTGTGCTTTGGGGAGCCGGAGGGACAGCCGAGGCCCACGGCCCTGAGACCCCTTTGCAAAAAGGCGGCTTCCCACGGAAACAGTTTTCCTGAGGTACAGACCCTCTCCCAAGTGGTTGTGGCAAGGTAAAGCAAATGCCCTCCACTTCTCTGGAAGAAACCACAGTGCCCAGCCATGTTCTAAGCCCTCCCATCCTCCCTGGGCTTCTGGCAGCAGGAGTGAAAAGAGAGGAGCAGGGCACTGGGACCCGTTTGACAAAAACCGGCTTCCCACGGGAAAGTCTTTCTCCACGTGCAGACATGCTCCCAGGTGCCTGTGGCAAGGGGAAGGAAATGCCATACACTGACCTGGAAGAGACCACAGGGCCCAGGCACAGTCTGAACCCTTCCCTCATCCCGGCAGTTTTGCTAGCAGGAGTTCAACCCCAACGAACACAGCCCGGAGACCCCTGGGGCAAAAACGGCTTCCGACGAACAAGAGGTGCTTGCTGTGGAAAACCTATCCCAAGTGGGGTAGCCAGGTCAACAAAATGCCACACACCCAGGTGTAAGAAACAACATTGCCCAGGCACGGTCTAAGCCCCTCACCTCGTCCCTGTGCTTTGGGGAGCCGGAGGGACAGCCGAGGCCCACGGCCCTGAGACACCTTTGCAAAAAGCCGGCTTCCCACCGAAACAGTTTTCCTGAGGTACAGACCCTCTCCCAAGTGGTTGTGGCAAGGTAAAGCAAATGACCTCCACTTCTCTGGAAGAAACCCCAGTGCCCAGCCATGTTCTAAGCCCTCCCATCCTCCCTGGGCTTCTGGCAGCAGGAGTTAAAAGAGAGGAGCAGGGCACTGGGACCTGTTTGACAAAAACCGGCTTCCCACGGGAAAGTCTTGCTCCACGTGCAGACATGCTCCCAGGTGCCTGTGGCAAGGGGAAGGAAATGCCATACACTGACCTGGAAGAGACCACAGGGCCCAGGCACAGTCTGAACCCTTCCCTCATCCCGGCGGTTTTGCTAGCAGGAGTTCAACCCCAACGAACACAGCCCGGAGACCCCTCGGGCAAAAACGGCTTCCAACGAACAAGAGGTACTTGCTGTGGAAAACCTATCCCAAGTGGGAGTAGCCAGGTCAACGAAATGCCACACACCCAGGTGTAAGAAACAACATTGCCCAGGCACGGTCTAAGGCCCCCACCTCGTCCCTGAGCTTTGGGGAGCCGGAGGGAGAGCCGAGCCCCACGGCCCTGAGACCCCTTTGCAAAAAGCCGGCTTCCCACGGAAACAGTTTTCCTGAGGTGCACACCCTATCCCAAGTGGTTGTGGCAAGGTAAAGCAAATGCCCTCCACCTCTCTGGAAAAAACCACAGTGCCCAGCCATGTTCTAAGCCCTCCCATCCTCCCTGGGCTTCTGGCAGCAGGAGTGAAAAGAGAGGAGCAGAGCTGGGATCCGTTTGACAAAAACCGGCTTCCCACGGGAAAGTCTTTCTCCACGTGCAGACATGCTCCCAGGTGCCTGTGGCTAGGGGAAGGAAATGCCATACACTGACCTGGAAGAGACCACAGGGCCCAGGCACAGTCTGAACCCTTCCCTCATCCCGGCAGTTTTGCTAGCAGGAGTTCAACCCCAACGAACACAGCTCGGAGACCCTGAGGCAAAAACGGCTTCCGACGAACAAGAGGTGTTTGCTGTGGAAAACCTATCCCAAGTGGGGGTAGCCAGGTCAACAAAATGCCACACACCCAGGTGTAAGAAACAACATTGCCCAGGCACGGTCTAAGCCCCTCACCTCGTCCCTGTGCTTTGGGGAGCCGGAGGGACAGCCGAGGCCCACGGCCCTGAGACCCCTTTGCAAAAAGGCGGCTTCCCACGGAAACAGTTTTCCTGAGGTACAGACCCTCTCCCAAGTGGTTGTGGCAAGGTAAAGCAAATGCCCTCCACTTCTCTGGAAGAAACCACAGTGCCCAGCCATGTTCTAAGCCCTCCCATCCTCCCTGGGCTTCTGGCAGCAGGAGTGAAAAGAGAGGAGCAGGGCACTGGGACCCGTTTGACAAAAACCGGCTTCCCACGGGAAAGTCTTTCTCCACGTGCAGACATGCTCCCAGGTGCCTGTGGCAAGGGGAAGGAAATGCCATACACTGACCTGGAAGAGACCACAGGGCCCAGGCACAGTCTGAACCCTTCCCTCATCCCGGCAGTTTTGCTAGCAGGAGTTCAACCCCAACGAACACAGCTCGGAGACCCTGAGGCAAAAACGCCTTCCGACGAACAAGAGGTGCTTGCTGTGGAAAACCTATCCCAAGTGGGGGTAGCCAGGTCAACAAAATGCCACAAACCCAGGTGTAAGAAACAACATTGCCCAGGCACGGACTAAGCCCCCCACCTCGTCCATGAGCTTAGGGGAGCCGGAGGGAGAGCCGGCCCCACGGCCCTGAGACCCCTTTGCAAAAAGCCGGCTTCCCACGGAAACAGTTTTCCTGAGGTGCACACCCTATCCCAAGTGGTTGTGGCAAGGTAAAGCAAATGCCCTCCACCTCTCTGGAAAAAACCACAGTGCCCAGCCATGTTCTAAGCCCTCCCATCCTCCCTGGGCTTCTGGCCGCAGGAGTGAAAAGAGAGGAACAGAGCACTGGGATCCGTTTGACAAAAACCGGATTCCCACGGGAAAGTCTTTCTCCACGTGCAGACATGCTCCCAGGTGCCTGTGGCAAGGGGAAGGAAATGCCATACACTGACCTGGAAGAGACCACAGGGCCCAGGCACAGTCTGAAACCTACCCTCATCCCGGCGGTTTTGCTAGGAGTTAAACCCCAACCAACACAGCCCGGAGACCCCTGGGGCAAAAACAGCTTCCAATGAACAAGAGGTGCTTGCTGTGGAAAACCTATCCCAAGTGGGAGTAGCCAGGTCAACGAAATGCCACACACCCAGGTGTAAGAAACAACATTGCCCAGGCACGGTCTAAGCCCCCCACCTGGTCCCTGAGCTTTGGGGAGCTGGAGGGAGAGCCGAGCCCCACGGCCCTGAGACCCCTTTGAAAAAGCCGGCTTCCCACGGAAACAGTTTTCCTGAGGTACAGACCCTCTTCCAAGTGGTTGTGGCAAGGTAAAGAAAATGCCCTCCACTTCTCTGGAAGAAACCACAATGCCCAGCCATGTTCTAAGCCCTCCCATCCTCCCTGGGCATCTGGCAGCAGGAGTGAAAAGAGAGGAGCAGGGCACTGGGACCCGTTTGACAAAAACCGGCTTCCCACGGGAAAGTCTTTCTCCACGTGCAGACATGCTCCCAGGTGCCTGTGGCAAGGGGAAGGAAATGCCATACACTGACCTGGAAGAGACCACAGGGCCCAGGCACAGTCTGAACCCTTCCCTCATCCCGGCAGTTTTGCTAGCAGGAGTTCAACCCCAACGAACACAGCCCGGAGACCCCTGGGGCAAAAACGGCTTCCGACGAACAAGAGGTGCTTGCTGTGGAAAACCTATCCCAAGTGGGGTAGCCAGGTCAACAAAATGCCACACACCCATGTGTCAGAAACAACATTGCCCAGGCACGGTCTAAGCCCCTCACCTCGTCCCTGTGCTTTGGGGAGCCGGAGGGACAGCCGAGGCCCACGGCCCTGAGACACCTTTGCAAAAAGCCGGCTTCCCACCGAAACAGTTTTCCTGAGGTACAGACCCTCTCCCAAGTGGTTGTGGCAAGGTAAAGCAAATGACCTCCACTTCTCTGGAAGAAACCACAGTGCCCAGCCATGTTCTAAGCCCTCCCATCCTCCCTGGGCTTCTGGCAGCAGGAGTTAAAAGAGAGGAGCAGGGCACTGGGACCTGTTTGACAAAAACCGACTTCCCACGGGAAAGTCTTGCTCCACGTGCAGACATGCTCCCAGGTGCCTGTGGCAAGGGGAAGGAAATGCCATACACTGACCTGGAAGAGACCACAGGGCCCAGGCACAGTCTGAACCCTTCCCTCATCCCGGCAGTTTTGCTAGCAGGAGTTCAACCCCAACGAACACAGCCCGGAGACCCCTCGGGCAAAAACGGCTTCCAACGAACAAGAGGTACTTGCTGTGGAAAACCTATCCCAAGTGGGAGTAGCCAGGTCAACGAAATGCCACACACCCAGGTGTAAGAAACAACATTGCCCAGGCACGGTCTAAGGCCCCCACCTCGTCCCTGAGCTTTGGGGAGCCGGAGGGAGAGCCGAGCCCCACGGCCCTGAGACCCCTTTGCAAAAAGCCGGCTTCCCACGGAAACAGTTTTCCTGAGGTGCACACCCTATCCCAAGTGGTTGTGGCAAGGTAAAGCAAATGCCCTCCACCTCTCTGGAAAAAACCACAGTGCCCAGCCATGTTCTAAGCCCTCCCATCCTCCCTGGGCTTCTGGCAGCAGGAGTGAAAAGAGAGGAGCAGAGCACTGGGATCCGTTTGACAAAAACCGGCTTCCCACGGGAAAGTCTTGCTCCACGTGCAGACATGCTCCCAGGTGCCTGTGGCAAGGGGAAGGAAATGCCATACACTGACCTGGAAGAGACCACAGGGCCCAGGCACAGTCTGAACCCTTCCCTCATCCCGGCGGTTTTGCTAGCAGGAGTTCAACCCCAACGAACACAGCCCGGAGACCCCTGGGGCAAAAACGGCTTCCAACGAACAAGAGGTACTTGCTGTGGAAAACCTATCCCAAGTGGGAGTAGCCAGGTCAACAAAATGCCACACACCCAGGTGTAAGAAACAACATTGCCCAGGCACGGTCTAAGCCCCTCACCTCGTCCCTGTGCTTTGGGAAGCCGGAGGGACACCCGAGGCCCACGGCCCTGAGACCCCTTTGCAAAAAGCCGGCTTCCCACGGAAACAGTTTTCCTGAGGTGCACACCCTATCCCAAGTGGTTGTGGCAAGGTAATGCAAATGCCCTCCACTTCTCTGGAAGTAACCACAGTGCCCTGCCATGTTCTAAGCCCTCCCATCCTCCTTGGGCTTCTGGCAGCAGGAGTGAAAAGAGAGGAGCAGGGCACTGGGACCCGTTTGACAAAAACCGGCTTCCCACGGGAAAGTCTTGCTCCACGTGCAGACATGCTCCCAGGTGCGTGTGGCAAGGGGAAGGAAATGCCATACACTGACCTGGAAGAGACTACAGGGCCCAGGCACAGTCTGAACCCTTCCCTCATCCCGGCAGTTTTGGTAGCAGGAGTTCAACCCCAACGAACACAGCCCGGAGACCCCTGGGGCAAAAACAGCTTCCAATGAACAAGAGGTGCTTGCTGTGGAATACCTATCCCAAGTGGGAGTAGCCAGGTCAACGAAATGCCACACACCCAGGTGTAAGAAACAACATTGCCCAGGCACGGTCTAAGGCCCCCACCTCGTCCCTGAGCTTTGGGGAGCCGGAGGGAGAGCCGAGCCCCATGGCCCTGAGACCCCTTTGCAAAAAGCCGGCTTCCCACGGAAACAGTTTTCCTGAGGTGCACACCCTATCCCAAGTGGTTGTGGCAAGGTAAAGCAAATGCCCTCCACCTCTCTGGAAAAAACCACAGTGCCCAGCCATGTTCTAAGGCCTCCCATCCTCCCTGGGCTTCTGGCCGCAGGAGTGAAAAGAGAGGAGCAGAGCACTGGGATCCGTTTGACAAAAACCGGATTCCCACGGGAAAGTCTTTCTCCACGTGCAGACATGCTCCCAGGTGCCTGTGGCAAGGGGAAGGAAATGCCATACACTGACCTGGAAGAGACCACAGGGCCCAGGCACAGTCTGAACCCTTCCCTCATCCCGGCAGTTTTGCTAGCAGGAGTTCAACCCCAACGAACACAGCTCGGAGACCCTGAGGCAAAAACGGCTTCCGACGAACAAGAGGTGTTTGCTGTGGAAAACCTATCCCAAGTGGGGGTAGCCAGGTCAACAAAATGCCACACACCCAGGTGTAAGAAACAACATTGCCCAGGCACGGTCTAAGCCCCTCACCTCGTCCCTGTGCTTTGGGGAGCCGGAGGGACAGCCGAGGCCCACGGCCCTGAGACACCTTTGCAAAAAGCCGGCTTCCCACCGAAACAGTTTTCCTGAGGTACAGACCCTCTCCCAAGTGGTTGTGGCAAGGTAAAGCAAATGACCTCCACTTCTCTGGAAGAAACCCCAGTGCCCAGCCATGTTCTAAGCCCTCCCATCCTCCCTGGGCTTCTGGCAGCAGGAGTTAAAAGAGAGGAGCAGGGCACTGGGACCTGTTTGACAAAAACCGGCTTCCCACGGGAAAGTCTTGCTCCACGTGCAGACATGCTCCCAGGTGCCTGTGGCAAGGGGAAGGAAATGCCATACACTGACCTGGAAGAGACCACAGGGCCCAGGCACAGTCTGAACCCTTCCCTCATCCCGGCGGTTTTGCTAGCAGGAGTTCAACCCCAACGAACACAGCCCGGAGACCCCTCGGGCAAAAACGGCTTCCAACGAACAAGAGGTACTTGCTGTGGAAAACCTATCCCAAGTGGGAGTAGCCAGGTCAACGAAATGCCACACACCCAGGTGTAAGAAACAACATTGCCCAGGCACGGTCTAAGGCCCCCACCTCGTCCCTGAGCTTTGGGGAGCCGGAGGGAGAGCCGAGCCCCATGGCCCTGAGACCCCTTTGCAAAAAGCCGGCTTCCCACGGAAACAGTTTTCCTGAGGTGCACACCCTATCCCAAGTGGTTGTGGCAAGGTAAAGCAAATGCCCTCCACCTCTCTGGAAAAAACCACAGTGCCCAGCCATGTTCTAAGCCCTCCCATCCTCCCTGGGCTTCTGGCCGCAGGAGTGAAAAGAGAGGAGCAGAGCACTGGGATCCGTTTGACAAAAACCGGATTCCCACGGGAAAGTCTTTCTCCACGTGCAGACATGCTCCCAGGTGCCTGTGGCAAGGGGAAGGAAATGCCATACACTGACCTGGAAGAGACCACAGGGCCCAGGCACAGTCTGAACCCTTCCCTCATCCCGGCAGTTTTGCTAGCAGGAGTTCAACCCCAACGAACACAGCTCGGAGACCCTGAGGCAAAAACGGCTTCCGACGAACAAGAGGTGCTTGCTGTGGAAAACCTATCCCAAGTGGGAGTAGCCAGGTCAACGAAATGCCACACACCCAGGTGTAAGAAACAACATTGCCCAGGCACGGTCCAAGCCCCTCACCTCGTCCCTGTGCTTTGGGGAGCCGGAGGGACACCCGAGGCCCACGGCCCTGAGACCCCTTTGCAAAAAGGCGGCTTCCCACGGAAACAGTTTTCCTGAGGTACAGACCCTCTCCCAAGTGGTTGTGGCAAGGTAAAGCAAATGCCCTCCACTTCTCTGGAAGAAACCACAGTGCCCAGCCATGTTCTAAGCCCTCCCATCCTCCCTGGGCTTCTGGCACCAGGAGTGAAAAGAGAGGAGCAGAGCACTGGGACCCGTTTGACAAAAACCGGCTTCCCACGGGAAAGTCTTTCTCCACGTGCAGACATGCTCCCAGGTGCCTGTGGCAAGGGGAAGGAAATGCCATACACTGACCTGGAAGAGACCACAGGGCCCAGGCACAGTCTGAACCCTACCCTCATCCCGGCGGTTTTGCTAGCAGGAGTTAAACCCCAACCAACACAGCCCGGAGACCCCTGGGGCAAAAACAGCTTCCAATGAACAAGAGGTGCTTGCTGTGGAAAACCTATCCCAAGTGGGAGTAGCCAGGTCAACGAAATGCCACACACCCAGGTGTAAGAAACAACATTGCCCAGGCACGGTCTAAGCCCCCCACCTCGTCCCTGAGCTTTGGGGAGCTGGAGGGAGAGCCGAGCCCCACGTCCCTGAGACCCCTTTGAAAAAGCCGGCTTCCCACGGAAACAGTTTTCCTGAGGTGCACACCCTATCCCGGTGGTTGTGGCAAGGTAAAGCAAATGCCCTCCACCTCTCTGGAAAAAACCACAGTGCCCAGCCATGTTCTAAGCCCTCCCATCCTCCCTGGGCTTCTGGCAGCAGGAGTGAAAAGAGAGGAAAAGAGCACTGGGATCCGTTTGACAAAAACCGGATTCCCACGGGAAAGTCTTTCTCTACGTGCAGACATGCTCCCAGGTGCCTGTGGCAAGGGGAAGGAAATGCCATACACTGACCTGGAAGAGACCACAGGGCCCAGGCACAGTCTGAACCCTTCCCTCATCCCGGCAGTTTTGCTAGCAGGAGTTCAACCCCAACGAACACAGCTCGGAGACCCTGAGGCAAAAACGGCTTCCGACGAACAAGAGGTGTTTGCTGTGGAAAACCTATCCCAAGTGGGGGTAGCCAGGTCAACAAAATGCCACACACCCAGGTGTAAGAAACAACATTGCCCAGGCACGGTCTAAGCCCCTCACCTCGTCCCTGTGCTTTGGGGAGCCGGAGGGACAGCCGAGGCCCACGGCCCTGAGACACCTTTGCAAAAAGCCGGCTTCCCACCGAAACAGTTTTCCTGAGGTACAGACCCTCTCCCAAGTGGTTGTGGCAAGGTAAAGCAAATGCCCTCCACTTCTCTGGAAGAAACCACAGTGCCCAGCCATGTTCTAAGCCCTCCCATCCTCCCTGGGCTTCTGGCAGCAGGAGTGAAAAGAGAGGAGCAGGGCACTGGGACCCGTTTGACAAAAACCGGCTTCCCACGGGAAAGTCTTTCTCCACGTGCAGACATGCTCCCAGGTGCCTGTGGCAAGGGGAAGGAAATGCCATACACTGACCTGGAAGAGACCACAGGGCCCAGGCACAGTCTGAACCCTTCCCTCATCCCGGCAGTTTTGCTAGCAGGAGTTCAACCCCAACGAACACAGCCCGGAGACCCCTGGGGCAAAAACGGCTTCCGACGAACAAGAGGTGCTTGCTGTGGAAAACCTATCCCAAGTGGGGTAGCCAGGTCAACAAAATGCCACACACCCAGGTGTAAGAAACAACATTGCCCAGGCACGGTCTAAGCCCCTCACCTCGTCCCTGTGCTTTGGGGAGCCGGAGGGACAGCCGAGGCCCACGGCCCTGAGACACCTTTGCAAAAAGCCGGCTTCCCACCGAAACAGTTTTCCTGAGGTACAGACCCTCTCCCAAGTGGTTGTGGCAAGGTAAAGCAAATGACCTCCACTTCTCTGGAAGAAACCCCAGTGCCCAGCCATGTTCTAAGCCCTCCCATCCTCCCTGGGCTTCTGGCAGCAGGAGTTAAAAGAGAGGAGCAGGGCACTGGGACCTGTTTGACAAAAACCGGCTTCCCACGGGAAAGTCTTGCTCCACGTGCAGACATGCTCCCAGGTGCCTGTGGCAAGGGGAAGGAAATGCCATACACTGACCTGGAAGAGACCACAGGGCCCAGGCACAGTCTGAACCCTTCCCTCATCCCGGCGGTTTTGCTAGCAGGAGTTCAACCCCAACGAACACAGCCCGGAGACCCCTCGGGCAAAAACGGCTTCCAACGAACAAGAGGTACTTGCTGTGGAAAACCTATCCCAAGTGGGAGTAGCCAGGTCAACGAAATGCCACACACCCAGGTGTAAGAAACAACATTGCCCAGGCACGGTCTAAGGCCCCCACCTCGTCCCTGAGCTTTGGGGAGCCGGAGGGAGAGCCGAGCCCCATGGCCCTGAGACCCCTTTGCAAAAAGCCGGCTTCCCACGGAAACAGTTTTCCTGAGGTGCACACCCTATCCCAAGTGGTTGTGGCAAGGTAAAGCAAATGCCCTCCACCTCTCTGGAAAAAACCACAGTGCCCAGCCATGTTCTAAGCCCTCCCATCCTCCCTGGGCTTCTGGCCGCAGGAGTGAAAAGAGAGGAGCAGAGCACTGGGATCCGTTTGACAAAAACCGGATTCCCACGGGAAAGTCTTTCTCCACGTGCAGACATGCTCCCAGGTGCCTGTGGCAAGGGGAAGGAAATGCCATACACTGACCTGGAAGAGACCACAGGGCCCAGGCACAGTCTGAACCCTTCCCTCATCCCGGCAGTTTTGCTAGCAGGAGTTCAACCCCAACGAACACAGCTCGGAGACCCTGAGGCAAAAACGGCTTCCGACGAACAAGAGGTGCTTGCTGTGGAAAACCTATCCCAAGTGGGAGTAGCCAGGTCAACGAAATGCCACACACCCAGGTGTAAGAAACAACATTGCCCAGGCACGGTCCAAGCCCCTCACCTCGTCCCTGTGCTTTGGGGAGCCGGAGGGACACCCGAGGCCCACGGCCCTGAGACCCCTTTGCAAAAAGGCGGCTTCCCACGGAAACAGTTTTCCTGAGGTACAGACCCTCTCCCAAGTGGTTGTGGCAAGGTAAAGCAAATGCCCTCCACTTCTCTGGAAGAAACCACAGTGCCCAGCCATGTTCTAAGCCCTCCCATCCTCCCTGGGCTTCTGGCACCAGGAGTGAAAAGAGAGGAGCAGAGCACTGGGACCCGTTTGACAAAAACCGGCTTCCCACGGGAAAGTCTTTCTCCACGTGCAGACATGCTCCCAGGTGCCTGTGGCAAGGGGAAGGAAATGCCATACACTGACCTGGAAGAGACCACAGGGCCCAGGCACAGTCTGAACCCTACCCTCATCCCGGCGGTTTTGCTAGCAGGAGTTAAACCCCAACCAACACAGCCCGGAGACCCCTGGGGCAAAAACAGCTTCCAATGAACAAGAGGTGCTTGCTGTGGAAAACCTATCCCAAGTGGGAGTAGCCAGGTCAACGAAATGCCACACACCCAGGTGTAAGAAACAACATTGCCCAGGCACGGTCTAAGCCCCCCACCTGGTCCCTGAGCTTTGGGGAGCTGGAGGGAGAGCCGAGCCCCACGTCCCTGAGACCCCTTTGAAAAAGCCGGCTTCCCACGGAAACAGTTTTCCTGAGGTGCACACCCTATCCCGGTGGTTGTGGCAAGGTAAAGCAAATGCCCTCCACCTCTCTGGAAAAAACCACAGTGCCCAGCCATGTTCTAAGCCCTCCCATCCTCCCTGGGCTTCTGGCAGCAGGAGTGAAAAGAGAGGAAAAGAGCACTGGGATCCGTTTGACAAAAACCGGATTCCCACGGGAAAGTCTTTCTCTACGTGCAGACATGCTCCCAGGTGCCTGTGGCAAGGGGAAGGAAATGCCATACACTGACCTGGAAGAGACCACAGGGCCCAGGCACAGTCTGAACCCTTCCCTCATCCCGGCAGTTTTGCTAGCAGGAGTTCAACCCCAACGAACACAGCTTGGAGACCCTGAGGCAAAAACGGCTTCCGACGAACAAGAGGTGTTTGCTGTGGAAAACCTATCCCAAGTGGGGGTAGCCAGGTCAACAAAATGCCACACACCCAGGTGTAAGAAACAACATTGCCCAGGCACGGTCTAAGCCCCTCACCTCGTCCCTGTGCTTTGGGGAGCCGGAGGGACAGCCGAGGCCCACGGCCCTGAGACCCCTTTGCAAAAAGGCGGCTTCCCACGGAAACAGTTTTCCTGAGGTACAGACCCTCTCCCAAGTGGTTGTGGCAAGGTAAAGCAAATGCCCTCCACTTCTCTGGAAGAAACCACAGTGCCCAGCCATGTTCTAAGCCCTCCCATCCTCCCTGGGCTTCTGGCAGCAGGAGTGAAAAGAGAGGAGCAGGGCACTGGGACCCGTTTGACAAAAACCGGCTTCCCACGGGAAAGTCTTTCTCCACGTGCAGACATGCTCCCAGGTGCCTGTGGCAAGGGGAAGGAAATGCCATACACTGACCTGGAAGAGACCACAGGGCCCAGGCACAGTCTGAACCCTTCCCTCATCCCGGCAGTTTTGCTAGCAGGAGTTCAACCCCAACGAACACAGCCCGGAGACCCCTGGGGCAAAAACGGCTTCCGACGAACAAGAGGTGCTTGCTGTGGAAAACCTATCCCAAGTGGGGTAGCCAGGTCAACAAAATGCCACACACCCAGGTGTAAGAAACAACATTGCCCAGGCACGGTCTAAGCCCCTCACCTCGTCCCTGTGCTTTGGGGAGCCGGAGGGACAGCCGAGGCCCACGGCCCTGAGACACCTTTGCAAAAAGCCGGCTTCCCACCGAAACAGTTTTCCTGAGGTACAGACCCTCTCCCAAGTGGTTGTGGCAAGGTAAAGCAAATGACCTCCACTTCTCTGGAAGAAACCCCAGTGCCCAGCCATGTTCTAAGCCCTCCCATCCTCCCTGGGCTTCTGGCAGCAGGAGTTAAAAGAGAGGAGCAGGGCACTGGGACCTGTTTGACAAAAACCGGCTTCCCACGGGAAAGTCTTGCTCCACGTGCAGACATGCTCCCAGGTGCCTGTGGCAAGGGGAAGGAAATGCCATACACTGACCTGGAAGAGACCACAGGGCCCAGGCACAGTCTGAACCCTTCCCTCATCCCGGCGGTTTTGCTAGCAGGAGTTCAACCCCAACGAACACAGCCCGGAGACCCCTCGGGCAAAAACGGCTTCCAACGAACAAGAGGTACTTGCTGTGGAAAACCTATCCCAAGTGGGAGTAGCCAGGTCAACGAAATGCCACACACCCAGGTGTAAGAAACAACATTGCCCAGGCACGGTCTAAGGCCCCCACCTCGTCCCTGAGCTTTGGGGAGCCGGAGGGAGAGCCGAGCCCCACGGCCCTGAGACCCCTTTGCAAAAAGCCGGCTTCCCACGGAAACAGTTTTCCTGAGGTGCACACCCTATCCCAAGTGGTTGTGGCAAGGTAAAGCAAATGCCCTCCACCTCTCTGGAAAAAACCACAGTGCCCAGCCATGTTCTAAGCCCTCCCATCCTCCCTGGGCTTCTGGCAGCAGGAGTGAAAAGAGAGGAGCAGAGCACTGGGATCCGTTTGACAAAAACCGGCTTCCCACGGGAAAGTCTTTCTCCACGTGCAGACATGCTCCCAGGTGCCTGTGGCTAGGGGAAGGAAATGCCATACACTGACCTGGAAGAGACTACAGGGCCCAGGCACAGTCTGAACCCTTCCCTCATCCCGGCAGTTTTGCTAGCAGGAGTTCAACCCCAACGAACACAGCTCGGAGACCCTGAGGCAAAAACGGCTTCCGACGAACAAGAGGTGTTTGCTGTGGAAAACCTATCCCAAGTGGGGGTAGCCAGGTCAACAAAATGCCACACACCCAGGTGTAAGAAACACCATTGCCCAGGCACGGTCTAAGCCCCTCACCTCGTCCCTGTGCTTTGGGGAGCCGGAGGGACAGCCGAGGCCCACGGCCCTGAGACCCCTTTGCAAAAAGGCGGCTTCCCACGGAAACAGTTTTCCTGAGGTACAGACCCTCTCCCAAGTGGTTGTGGCAAGGTAAAGCAAATGCCCTCCACTTCTCTGGAAGAAACCACAGTGCCCAGCCATGTTCTAAGCCCTCCCATCCTCCCTGGGCTTCTGGCAGCAGGAGTGAAAAGAGAGGAGCAGGGCACTGGGACCCGTTTGACAAAAACCGGCTTCCCACGGGAAAGTCTTTCTCCACGTGCAGACATGCTCCCAGGTGCCTGTGGCAAGGGGAAGGAAATGCCATACACTGACCTGGAAGAGACCACAGGGCCCAGGCACAGTCTGAACCCTTCCCTCATCCCGGCAGTTTTGCTAGCAGGAGTTCAACCCCAACGAACACAGCTCGGAGACCCTGAGGCAAAAACGCCTTCCGACGAACAAGAGGTGCTTCCTGTGGAAAACCTATCCCAAGTGGGGGTAGCCAGGTCAACAAAATGCCACAAACCCAGGTGTAAGAAACAACATTGCCCAGGCACGGACTAAGCCCCCCACCTCGTCCATGAGCTTAGGGGAGCCGGAGGGAGAGCCGGCCCCACGGCCCTGAGACCCCTTTGCAAAAAGCCGGCTTCCCACGGAAACAGTTTTCCTGAGGTGCACACCCTATCCCAAGTGGTTGTGGCAAGGTAAAGCAAATGCCCTCCACCTCTCTGGAAAAAACCACAGTGCCCAGCCATGTTCTAAGCCCTCCCATCCTCCCTGGGCTTCTGGCCGCAGGAGTGAAAAGAGAGGAACAGAGCACTGGGATCCGTTTGACAAAAACCGGATTCCCACGGGAAAGTCTTTCTCCACGTGCAGACATGCTCCCAGGTGCCTGTGGCAAGGGGAAGGAAATGCCATACACTGACCTGGAAGAGACCACAGGGCCCAGGCACAGTCTGAAACCTACCCTCATCCCGGCGGTTTTGCTAGGAGTTAAACCCCAACCAACACAGCCCGGAGACCCCTGGGGCAAAAACAGCTTCCAATGAACAAGAGGTGCTTGCTGTGGAAAACCTATCCCAAGTGGGAGTAGCCAGGTCAACGAAATGCCACACACCCAGGTGTAAGAAACAACATTGCCCAGGCACGGTCTAAGCCCCCCACCTGGTCCCTGAGCTTTGGGGAGCTGGAGGGAGAGCCGAGCCCCACGGCCCTGAGACCCCTTTGAAAAAGCCGGCTTCCCACGGAAACAGTTTTCCTGAGGTACAGACCCTCTTCCAAGTGGTTGTGGCAAGGTAAAGAAAATGCCCTCCACTTCTCTGGAAGAAACCACAATGCCCAGCCATGTTCTAAGCCCTCCCATCCTCCCTGGGCATCTGGCAGCAGGAGTGAAAAGAGAGGAGCAGGGCACTGGGACCCGTTTGACAAAAACCGGCTTCCCACGGGAAAGTCTTTCTCCACGTGCAGACATGCTCCCAGGTGCCTGTGGCAAGGGGAAGGAAATGCCATACACTGACCTGGAAGAGACCACAGGGCCCAGGCACAGTCTGAACCCTTCCCTCATCCCGGCAGTTTTGCTAGCAGGAGTTCAACCCCAACGAACACAGCCCGGAGACCCCTGGGGCAAAAACGGCTTCCGACGAACAAGAGGTGCTTGCTGTGGAAAACCTATCCCAAGTGGGGTAGCCAGGTCAACAAAATGCCACACACCCATGTGTCAGAAACAACATTGCCCAGGCACGGTCTAAGCCCCTCACCTCGTCCCTGTGCTTTGGGGAGCCGGAGGGACAGCCGAGGCCCACGGCCCTGAGACACCTTTGCAAAAAGCCGGCTTCCCACCGAAACAGTTTTCCTGAGGTACAGACCCTCTCCCAAGTGGTTGTGGCAAGGTAAAGCAAATGACCTCCACTTCTCTGGAAGAAACCACAGTGCCCAGCCATGTTCTAAGCCCTCCCATCCTCCCTGGGCTTCTGGCAGCAGGAGTTAAAAGAGAGGAGCAGGGCACTGGGACCTGTTTGACAAAAACCGACTTCCCACGGGAAAGTCTTGCTCCACGTGCAGACATGCTCCCAGGTGCCTGTGGCAAGGGGAAGGAAATGCCATACACTGACCTGGAAGAGACCACAGGGCCCAGGCACAGTCTGAACCCTTCCCTCATCCCGGCAGTTTTGCTAGCAGGAGTTCAACCCCAACGAACACAGCCCGGAGACCCCTCGGGCAAAAACGGCTTCCAACGAACAAGAGGTACTTGCTGTGGAAAACCTATCCCAAGTGGGAGTAGCCAGGTCAACGAAATGCCACACACCCAGGTGTAAGAAACAACATTGCCCAGGCACGGTCTAAGGCCCCCACCTCGTCCCTGAGCTTTGGGGAGCCGGAGGGAGAGCCGAGCCCCACGGCCCTGAGACCCCTTTGCAAAAAGCCGGCTTCCCACGGAAACAGTTTTCCTGAGGTGCACACCCTATCCCAAGTGGTTGTGGCAAGGTAAAGCAAATGCCCTCCACCTCTCTGGAAAAAACCACAGTGCCCAGCCATGTTCTAAGCCCTCCCATCCTCCCTGGGCTTCTGGCAGCAGGAGTGAAAAGAGAGGAGCAGAGCACTGGGATCCGTTTGACAAAAACCGGCTTCCCACGGGAAAGTCTTTCTCCACGTGCAGACATGCTCCCAGGTGCCTGTGGCAAGGGGAAGGAAATGCCATACACTGACCTGGAAGAGACCACAGGGCCCAGGCACAGTCTGAACCCTTCCCTCATCCCGGCAGTTTTGCTAGCAGGAGTTCAACCCCAACGAACACAGCTCGGAGACCCTGAGGCAAAAACGGCTTCCGACGAACAAGAGGTGTTTGCTGTGGAAAACCTATCCCAAGTGGGGGTAGCCAGGTCAACAAAATGCCACACACCCAGGTGTAAGAAACAACATTGCCCAGGCACGGACTAAGCCCCCCACCTCGTCCATGAGCTTAGGGGAGCCGGAGGGAGAGCCGGCCCCACGGCCCTGAGACCCCTTTGCAAAAAGCCGGCTTCCCACGGAAACAGTTTTCCTGAGGTGCACACCCTATCCCAAGTGGTTGTGGCAAGGTAAAGCAAATGCCCTCCACCTCTCTGGAAGAAACCACAGTGCCCAGCCATGTTCTAAGCCCTCCCATCCTCCCTGGGCTTCTGGCAGCAGGAGTGAAAAGAGAGGAGCAGGGCACTGGGACCCGTTTGACAAAAACCGGCTTCCCACGGGAAAGTCTTGCTCCACGTGCAGACATACTCCCAGGTGCCTGTGGCAGGGGGAAGGAAATGCCATACACTGACCTGGAAGAGACCACAGGGCCCAGGCACAGTCTGAACCCTTCCCTCATCGCGGCAGTTTTGCTAGCAGGAGTTCAACCCCAACAAACACAGCCCGGAGACCCTGAGGCAAAAACGGCTTCAGTCGAACAAGAGGTGCTTTCTGTGGAAAACCTATCCCCAGTGGGAGTAGCCAGGTCAACGAAATGCCACACACCCAGGTTTAAGAAACAACATTGCCCAGGCTCGGTCTAAGCCCCTCACCTCGTCCCTGTGCTTTGGGGAGCCTGAGGGCAGCCGAGCCCCATGGCCCTGAGACCCCTTTGCAAAAAGCCGGCATCCCACGGAAACAGTTTTCCTGCGGTGCAGACCCTATCCCAAGTGGTTGTGGCAAGGTAAAGCAAATGCCCTCCACTTCTCTGGAAGAAACCACAGTGCCCAGCCATGTTCTAAGCCCTCCCATCCTCCCTGGGCTTCTGGCAGCAGGAGTGAAAAGAGAGGAGCAGAGCACTGGGACCCGTTTGACAAAAACCGGCTTCCCACGGGAAAGTCTTGCTCCACGTGCAGACATGCTCCCAGGTGCCTGTGGCAAGGGGAAGGAAATGCCATACACTGACCTGGAAGAGACCACAGGGCCCAGGCACAGTCTGAACCCTTCCCTCATCCCGGCGGTTTTGCTAGCAGGAGTTCAACCCCAACGAACACAGCCCGGAGACCCCTGGGGCAAAAACGGCTTCCAACGAACAAGAGGTACTTGCTGTGGAAAACCTATCCCACGTGGGGGTAGCCAGGTCAACAAAATGCCACACACCCAGGTGTAAGAAACAACATTGCCCAGGCACGGTCTAAGCCCCTCTCCTCGTCCCTGTGCTTTGGGAGCCGGAGGGACACCCGAGGCCCACGGCCCTGAGACCCCTTTGCAAAAGGCCGGCTTCCCACGGAAACAGTTTTCCTGAGGTGCACACCCTATCCCAAGTGGTTGTGGCAAGGTAATGCAAATGCCCTCCACTTCTCTGGAAGTAACCACAGTGCCCTGCCATGTTCTAAGCCCTCCCATCCTCCCTGGGCTTCTGGCAGCAGGAGTGAAAAGAGAGGAGCAGGGCACTGGGACCCGTTTGACAAAAACCGGCTTCCCACGGGGAAGTCTTGCTCCACGTGCAGACATGCTCCCAGGTGCCTGTGGCAAGGGGAAGGAAATGCCATACACTGACCTGGAAGAGACTACAGGGCCCAGGCACAGTCTGAACCCTTCCCTCATCCCGGCAGTTTTGGTAGCAGGAGTTCAACCCCAACGAACACAGCCCGGAGACCCCTGGGGCAAAAACAGCTTCCAATGAACAAGAGGTGCTTGCTGTGGAATACCTATCCCAAGTGGGAGTAGCCAGGTCAACGAAATGCCACACACCCAGGTGTAAGAAACAACATTGCCCAGGCACGGTCTAAGCCCCTCACCTCGTCCCTGTGCTTTGGGGCGCCGGAGGGAGAGCCGAGCCCCACGGCCCTGAGACCCCTTTGCAAAAAGCCGGCGTCCCACGGAAACAGTTTTCCTGAGGTGCACACCCTATCCCAAGTGGTTGTGGCAAGGTAAAGCAAATGCCCTCCACCTCTCTGGAAAAAACCACAGTGCCCAGCCATGTTCTAAGCCCTCCCATCCTCCCTGGGCTTCTGGCCGCAGGAGTGAAAAGAGAGGAGCAGAGCACTGGGATCCGTTTGACAAAAACCGGATTCCCACGGGAAAGTCTTTCTCCACGTGCAGACATGCTCCCAGGTGCCTGTGGCAAGGGGAAGGAAATGCCATACACTGACCTGGAAGAGACCACAGGGCCCAGGCACAGTCTGAAACCTACCCTCATCCCGGCAGTTTTGCTAGCAGGAGTTCAACCCCAACGAACACAGCTCGGAGACCCTGAGGCAAAAACGGCTTCCGACGAACAAGAGGTGCTTGCTGTGGAAAACCTATCCCAAGTGGGAGTAGCCAGGTCAACGAAATGCCACACACCCAGGTGTAAGAAACAACATTGCCCAGGCACGGTCCAAGCCCCTCACCTCGTCCCTGTGCTTTGGGGAGCCGGAGGGACACCCGAGGCCCACGGCCCTGAGACCCCTTTGCAAAAAGGCGGCTTCCCACGGAAACAGTTTTCCTGAGGTACAGACCCTCTCCCAAGTGGTTGTGGCAAGGTAAAGCAAATGCCCTCCACTTCTCTGGAAGAAACCACAGTGCCCAGCCATGTTCTAAGCCCTCCCATCCTCCCTGGGCTTCTGGCAGCAGGAGTGAAAAGAGAGGAGCAGAGCACTGGGACCCGTTTGACAAAAACCGGCTTCCCACGGGAAAGTCTTGCTCCACGTGCAGACATGCTCCCAGGTGCCTGTGGCAGGGGGAAGGAAATGCCATACACTGACCTGGAAGAGACCACAGGGCCCAGGCACAGTCTGAACCCTTCCCTCATCCCGGCAGTTTTGCTAGCAGGAGTTCAACCCCAACGAACACAGCCCGGAGACCCCTGGGGCAAAAACGGCTTCCGACGAACAAGAGGTAGTTGCTGTGGAAAACCTATCCCAATGGGAGTAGCCAGGTCAACGAAATGCCACACACCCAGGTGTAAGAAACAACATTGCCCAGGCACGGTCTAAGGCCCCCACCTCGTCCCTGAGCTTTGGGGAGCTGGAGGGAGAGCCGAGCCCCACGGCCCTGAGACCCCTTTGCAAAAAGCCGGCTTCCCACGGAAACAGTTTTCCTGAGGTGCACACCCTATCCCAAGTGGTTGTGGCAAGGTAAAGCAAATGCCCTCCACCTCTCTGGAAAAAACCACAGTGCCCAGCCATGTTCTAAGCCCTCCCATCCTCCCTGGGCTTCTGGCAGCAGGAGTGAAAAGAGAGGAGCAGAGCACTGGGACCCGTTTGACAAAAACCGGCTTCCCACGGGAAAGTCTTGCTCCACGTGCAGACATGCTCCCAGGTGCCTGTGGCAAGGGGAAGGAAATGCCATACACTGACCTGGAAGAGACCACAGGGCCCAGGCACAGTCTGAACCCTTCCCTCATCCCGGCGGTTTTGCTAGCAGGAGTTCAACCCCAACGAACACAGCCCGGAGACCCCTGGGGCAAAAACGGCTTCCAACGAACAAGAGGTACTTGCTGTGGAAAACCTATCCCACGTGGGGGTAGCCAGGTCAACAAAATGCCACAAACCCAGGTGTAAGAAACAACATTGCCCAGGTACGGTCTAAGCCCCTCTCCTCGTCCCTGTGCTTTGGGAGCCGGAGGGACACCCGAGGCCCACGGCCCTGAGACCCCTTTGCAAAAGGCCGGCTTCCCACGGAAACAGTTTTCCTGAGGTGCACACCCTATCCCAAGTGGTTGTGGCAAGGTAATGCAAATGCCCTCCACTTCTCTGGAAGTAACCACAGTGCCCTGCCATGTTCTAAGCCCTCCCATCCTCCCTGGGCTTCTGGCAGCAGGAGTGAAAAGAGAGGAGCAGGGCACTGGGACCCGTTTGACAAAAACCGGCTTCCCACGGGGAAGTCTTGCTCCACGTGCAGACATGCTCCCAGGTGCCTGTGGCAAGGGGAAGGAAATGCCATACACTGACCTGGAAGAGACTACAGGGCCCAGGCACAGTCTGAACCCTTCCCTCATCCCGGCAGTTTTGGTAGCAGGAGTTCAACCCCAACGAACACAGCCCGGAGACCCCTGGGGCAAAAACAGCTTCCAATGAACAAGAGGTGCTTGCTGTGGAATACCTATCCCAAGTGGGAGTAGCCAGGTCAACGAAATGCCACACACCCAGGTGTAAGAAACAACATTGCCCAGGCACGGTCTAAGCCCCTCACCTCGTCCCTGTGCTTTGGGGCGCCGGAGGGAGAGCCGAGCCCCACGGCCCTGAGACCCCTTTGCAAAAAGCCGGCGTCCCACGGAAACAGTTTTCCTGAGGTGCACACCCTATCCCAAGTGGTTGTGGCAAGGTAAAGCAAATGCCCTCCACCTCTCTGGAAAAAACCACAGTGCCCAGCCATGTTCTAAGCCCTCCCATCCTCCCTGGGCTTCTGGCCGCAGGAGTGAAAAGAGAGGAGCAGAGCACTGGGATCCGTTTGACAAAAACCGGATTCCCACGGGAAAGTCTTTCTCCACGTGCAGACATGCTCCCAGGTGCCTGTGGCAAGGGGAAGGAAATGCCATACACTGACCTGGAAGAGACCACAGGGCCCAGGCACAGTCTGAACCCTTCCCTCATCCCGGCAGTTTTGCTAGCAGGAGTTCAACCCCAACGAACACAGCTCGGAGACCCTGAGGCAAAAACGGCTTCCGACGAACAAGAGGTGCTTGCTGTGGAAAACCTATCCCAAGTGGGAGTAGCCAGGTCAACGAAATGCCACACACCCAGGTGTAAGAAACAACATTGCCCAGGCACGGTCCAAGCCCCTCACCTCGTCCCTGTGCTTTGGGGAGCCGGAGGGACACCCGAGGCCCACGGCCCTGAGACCCCTTTGCAAAAAGGCGGCTTCCCACGGAAACAGTTTTCCTGAGGTACAGACCCTCTCCCAAGTGGTTGTGGCAAGGTAAAGCAAATGCCCTCCACTTCTCTGGAAGAAACCACAGTGCCCAGCCATGTTCTAAGCCCTCCCATCCTCCCTGGGCTTCTGGCAGCAGGAGTGAAAAGAGAGGAGCAGAGCACTGGGACCCGTTTGACAAAAACCGGCTTCCCACGGGAAAGTCTTGCTCCACGTGCAGACATGCTCCCAGGTGCCTGTGGCAGGGGGAAGGAAATGCCATACACTGACCTGGAAGAGACCACAGGGCCCAGGCACAGTCTGAACCCTTCCCTCATCCCGGCAGTTTTGCTAGCAGGAGTTCAACCCCAACGAACACAGCCCGGAGACCCCTGGGGCAAAAACGGCTTCCGACGAACAAGAGGTGCTTGCTGTGGAAAACCTATCCCAAGTGGGAGGAGCCAGGTCAACGAAATGCCACACACCCAGGTGTTAGAAACAACATTGCCCAGGCACGGTCCAAGCCCCTCACCTCGTCCCTGTGCTTTGGGAAGCCGGAGGGACACCCGAGGCCCACGGCCCTGAGACCCCTTTGCAAAAAGCCGGCTTCCCACGGAAACAGTTTTCCTGAGGTGCACACCGTATCCCAAGTGGTTGTGGCAAGGTAATGCAAATGCCTGCCACTTCTCTGGAAGTAACCACAGTGCCCTGCCATGTTCTAAGCCCTCCCATCCTCCCTGGGCTTCTGGCAGCAGGAGTGAAAAGAGAGGAGCAGGGCACTGGGACCCGTTTGACAAAAACCGGCTTCCCACGGGAAAGTCTTGCTCCACGTGCAGATATGCTCCCAGGTGCCTGTGGCAAGGGGAAGGAAATGCCATACACTGACCTGGAAGAGACTACAGGGCACAGGCACAGTCTGAACCCTTCCCTCATCCCGGCAGTTTTGCTAGCAGGAGTTCAACCCCAACGAACACAGCCCGGAGACCCCTGGGGCAAAAACAGCTTCCAATGAACAAGAGGTGCTTGCTGTGGAATACCTATCCCAAGTGGGAGTAGCCAGGTCAACGAAATGCCACACACCCAGGTGTAAGAAACAACATTGCGCAGGCACGGTCTAAGGCCCCCACCTCGTCCCTGAGCTTTGGGGAGCCGGAGGGAGAGCCGAGGCCCACGGCCCTGAGACCCCTTTGAAAAAGCCGGCTTCCCACGGAAACAGTTTTCCTGAGGTGCACACCCTATCCCAAGTGGTTGTGGCAAGGTAAAGCAAATGCCCTCCACCTCTGTGGAAAAAACCACAGTGCCCAGCCATGTTCTAAGCCCTCCCATCCTCCCTGGGCTTCTGGCAGCAGGAGTGAAGTGAGAGGAGAAGAGCACTGCGACCCGTTTGACAAAAACCGGCTTCCCACGGGAAAGTCTTTCTCCACGTGCAGACATGCTCCCAGGTGCCTGTGGCAAGGGGAAGGAAATGCCATACACTGACCTGGAAGAGACCACAGAGCCCAGGCACAGTCTGAACCCTTCCCTCATCCCGGCAGTTTTCTAGCAGGAGTTCAACCCCAACGAACACAGCTCGGAGACCCTGAGGCAAAAACGGCTTCCGACGAACAAGAGGTGTTTGCTGTGGAAAACCTATCCCAAGTGGGGGTAGCCAGGTCAACAAAATGCCACACACCCAGGTGTAAGAAACAACATTGCCCAGGCACGGTCTAAGCCCCTCACCTCGTCCCTGTGCTTTGGGGAGCCGGAGGGACAGCCGAGGCCCACGGCCCTGAGACCCCTTTGCAAAAAGGCGTCTTCCCACGGAAACAGTTTTCCTGAGGTACAGACCCTCTCCCAAGTGGTTGTGGCAAGGTATAGCAAATGCCCTCCCCCTCTCTGGAAAAAACCACAGTGCCCAGCCATGTTCTAAGCCCTCCCATCCTCCCTGGGCTTCTGGCAGCAGGAGTGAAAAGAGAGGAAAAGAGCACTGGGATCCGTTTGACAAAAACCGGATTCCCACGGGAAAGTCTTTCTCCACGTGCAGACATGCTCCCAGGTGCCTGTGGCAAGGGGAAGGAAATGCCATACACTGACCTGGAAGAGACCACAGGGCCCAGGCACAGTCTGAACGCTTCCCTCATCCCGGCAGTTTTGCTAGCAGGAGTTCAACCCCAAGGAACACAGCTCGGAGACCCTGAGGCAAAAACGGCTTCCGACGAACAAGAGGTGTTTGCTGTGGAAAACCTATCCCAAGTGGGGGTAGCCAGGTCAACAAAATGCCACACACCCAGGTGTAAGAAACAACATTGCCCAGGCACGGTCTAAGCCCCTCACCTCGTCCCTGTGCTTTGGGGAGCCGGAGGGACAGCCCAGGCCCACGGCCCTGAGACCGCTTTGCAAAAAGGCGGCTTCCCACGGAAACAGTTTTCCTGAGGTACAGACCCTCTCCCAAGTGGTTGTGGCAAGGTAAAGCAAATGCCCTCCACTTCTCTGGAAGAAACCACATTGCCCAGCCATGTTCTAAGCCCTCCCATCCTCCCTGGGCTTCTGGCAGCAGGAGTGAAAAGAGAGGAGCAGAGCACTGGGACCCGTTTGACAAAAACCGGCTTCCCACGGGAAAGTCTTTCTCCACGTGCAGACATGCTCCCAGGTGCCTGTGGCAAGGGGAAGGAAATGCCATACACTGACCTGGAAGAGACCACAGGGCCCAGGCACAGTCTGAACCCTACCCTCATCCCGGCGGTTTTGCTAGCAGGAGTTCAACCCCAACCAACACAGCCCGGAGACCCCTAGGGCAAAAACAGCTTCCAATGAACAAGAGGTGCTTGCTGTGGAAAACCTATCCCAAGTGGGAGTAGCCAGGTCAACGAAATGCCACACACCCAGGTGTAAGAAACAACATTGCCCAGGCACGGTCTAAGCCCCCCACCTCGTCCCTGAGCTTTCGGGAGCTGGAGGGATAGCCGAGCCCCACGGCCCTGAGACCCCTTTGAAAAAGCCGGCTTCCCACGGAAACAGTTTTTCTGAGGTGCACACCCTATCCCAAGTGGTTGTGGCAAGGTAAAGCAAATGCCCTCCACTTCTCTGGAAGAAACCACAGTGCCCAGCCATGTTCTAAGCCCTCCCATCCTCCCTGGGCTTCTGGCAGCAGGAGTGAAAAGAGAGGAGCAGGGCACTGGGACCCGTTTGACAAAAACCGGCTTCCCACGGGAAAGTCTTGCTCCACGTGCAGACATACTCCCAGGTGCCTGTGGCAGGGGGAAGGAAATGCCATACACTGACCTGGAAGAGACCACAGGGCCCAGGCACAGTCTGAACCCTTCCCTCATCGCGGCAGTTTTGCTAGCAGGAGTTCAACCCCAACAAACACAGCCCGGAGACCCTGAGGCAAAAACGGCTTCAGTCGAACAAGAGGTGCTTTCTGTGGAAAACCTATCCCCAGTGGGAGTAGCCAGGTCAACGAAATGCCACACACCCAGGTTTAAGAAACAACATTGCCCAGGCTCGGTCTAAGCCCCTCACCTCGTCCCTGTGCTTTGGGGAGCCTGAGGGCAGCCGAGCCCCATGGCCCTGAGACCCCTTTGCAAAAAGCCGGCTTCCCACGGAAACAGTTTTCCTGCGGTGCACACCCTATCCCAAGTGGTTGTGGCAAGGTAAAGCAAATGCCCTCCACTTCTCTGGAAGAAACCACAGTGCCCAGCCATGTTCTAAGCCCTCCCATCCTCCCTGGGCTTCTGGCAGCAGGAGTGAAAAGAGAGGAGCAGAGCACTGGGACCCGTTTGACAAAAACCGGCTTCCCACGGGAAAGTCTTGCTCCACGTGCAGACATGCTCCCAGGTGCCTGTGGCAAGGGGAAGGAAATGCCATACACTGACCTGGAAGAGACCACAGGGCCCAGGCACAGTCTGAACCCTTCCCTCATCCCGGCGGTTTTGCTAGCAGGAGTTCAACCCCAACGAACACAGCCCGGAGACCCCTGGGGCAAAAACGGCTTCCAACGAACAAGAGGTACTTGCTGTGGAAAACCTATCCCAAGTGGGAGTAGCCAGGTCAACAAAATGCCACACACCCAGGTGTAAGAAACAACATTGCCCAGGCACGGTCTAAGCCCCTCACCTCGTCCCTGTGCTTTGGGAAGCCGGAGGGACACCCGAGGCCCACGGCCCTGAGACCCCTTTGAAAAAGCCGGCTTCCCACAGAAACAGTTTTCCTGAGGTGCACACCCTATCCCAAGTGGTTGTGGCAAGGTAAAGCAAATGCCCTCCACTTCTCTGGAAGAAACCACAGTGCCCAGCCATGTTCTAAGCCCTCCCATCCTCCCTGGGCTTCTGGCAGCAGGAGTGAAAAGAGAGGAGCAGGGCACTGGGACCCGTTTGACAAAAACCGGCTTCCCACGGGAAAGTCTTGCTCCACGTGCAGACATACTCCCAGGTGCCTGTGGCAGGGGGAAGGAAATGCCATACACTGACCTGGAAGAGACCACAGGGCCCAGGCACAGTCTGAACCCTTCCCTCATCGCGGCAGTTTTGCTAGCAGGAGTTCAACCCCAACAAACACAGCCCGGAGACCCTGAGGCAAAAACGGCTTCAGTCGAACAAGAGGTGCTTTCTGTGGAAAACCTATCCCCAGTGGGAGTAGCCAGGTCAACGAAATGCCACACACCCAGGTTTAAGAAACAACATTGCCCAGGCTCGGTCTAAGCCCCTCACCTCGTCCCTGTGCTTTGGGGAGCCTGAGGGCAGCCGAGCCCCATGGCCCTGAGACCCCTTTGCAAAAAGCCGGCTTCCCACGGAAACAGTTTTCCTGCGGTGCAGACCCTATCCCAAGTGGTTGTGGCAAGGTAAAGCAAATGCCCTCCACTTCTCTGGAAGAAACCACAGTGCCCAGCCATGTTCTAAGCCCTCCCATCCTCCCTGGGCTTCTGGCAGCAGGAGTGAAAAGAGAGGAGCAGAGCACTGGGACCCGTTTGACAAAAACCGGCTTCCCACGGGAAAGTCTTGCTCCACGTGCAGACATGCTCCCAGGTGCCTGTGGCAAGGGGAAGGAAATGCCATACACTGACCTGGAAGAGACCACAGGGCCCAGGCACAGTCTGAACCCTTCCCTCATCCCGGCGGTTTTGCTAGCAGGAGTTCAACCCCAACGAACACAGCCCGGAGACCCCTGGGGCAAAAACGGCTTCCAACGAACAAGAGGTACTTGCTGTGGAAAACCTATCCCAAGTGGGAGTAGCCAGGTCAACAAAATGCCACACACCCAGGTGTAAGAAACAACATTGCCCAGGCACGGTCTAAGCCCCTCACCTCGTCCCTGTGCTTTGGGAAGCCGGAGGGACACCCGAGGCCCACGGCCCTGAGACCCCTTTGCAAAAAGCCGGCTTCCCACGGAAACAGTTTTCCTGAGGTGCACACCCTATCCCAAGTGGTTGTGGCAAGGTAATGCAAATGCCCTCCACTTCTCTGGAAGTAACCACAGTGCCCTGCCATGTTCTAAGCCCTCCCATCCTCCCTGGGCTTCTGGCAGCAGGAGTGAAAAGAGAGGAGCAGGGCACTGGGACCCGTTTGACAAAAACCGGCTTCCCACGGGGAAGTCTTGCTCCACGTGCAGACATGCTCCCAGGTGCCTGTGGCAAGGGGAAGGAAATGCCATACACTGACCTGGAAGAGACTACAGGGCCCAGGCACAGTCTGAACCCTTCCCTCATCCCGGCAGTTTTGGTAGCAGGAGTTCAACCCCAACGAACACAGCCCGGAGACCCCTGGGGCAAAAACAGCTTCCAATGAACAAGAGGTGCTTGCTGTGGAATACCTATCCCAAGTGGGAGTAGCCAGGTCAACGAAATGCCACACACCCAGGTGTAAGAAACAACATTGCCTAGGCACGGTCTAAGGCCCCCACCTCGTCCCTGAGCTTTGGGGCTCCGGAGGGAGAGCCGAGCCCCACGGCCCTGAGACCCCTTTGCAAAAAGCCGGCTTCCCACGGAAACAGTTTTCCTGAGGTGCACACCCTATCCCAAGTGGTTGTGGCAAGGTAAAGCAAATGCCCTCCACCTCTCTGGAAAAAACCACAGTGCCCAGCCATGTTCTAAGCCCTCCCATCCTCCCTGGGCTTCTGGCCGCAGGAGTGAAAAGAGAGGAGCAGAGCACTGGGATCCGTTTGACAAAAACCGGCTTCCCACGGGAAAGTCTTTCTCCACGTGCAGACATGCTCCCAGGTGCCTGTGGCAAGGGGAAGGAAATGCCATACACTGACCTGGAAGAGACCACAGGGCCCAGGCACAGTCTGAACCCTTCCCTCATCCCGGCAGTTTTGCTAGCAGGAGTTCAACCCCAACGAACACAGCTCGGAGACCCTGAGGCAAAAACGGCTTCCGACGAACAAGAGGTGCTTGCTGTGGAAAACCTATCCCAAGTGGGAGTAGCCAGGTCAACGAAATGCCACACACCCAGGTGTAAGAAACAACATTGCCCAGGCACGGTCCAAGCCCCTCACCTCGTCCCTGTGCTTTGGGGAGCCGGAGGGACACCCGAGGCCCACGGCCCTGAGACCCCTTTGCAAAAAGGCGGCTTCCCACGGAAACAGTTTTCCTGAGGTACAGACCCTCTCCCAAGTGGTTGTGGCAAGGTAAAGCAAATGCCCTCCACTTCTCTGGAAGAAACCACAGTGCCCAGCCATGTTCTAAGCCCTCCCATCCTCCCTGGGCTTCTGGCAGCAGGAGTGAAAAGAGAGGAGCAGAGCACTGGGACCCGTTTGACAAAAACCGGCTTCCCACGGGAAAGTCTTGCTCCACGTGCAGACATGCTCCCAGGTGCCTGTGGCAGGGGGAAGGAAATGCCATACACTGACCTGGAAGAGACCACAGGGCCCAGGCACAGTCTGAACCCTTCCCTCATCCCGGCAGTTTTGCTAGCAGGAGTTCAACCCCAACGAACACAGCCCAGAGACCCCTGGGGCAAAAACGGCTTCCGACGAACAAGAGGTAGTTGCTGTGGAAAACCTATCCCAATGGGAGTAGCCAGGTCAACGAAATGCCACACACCCAGGTGTAAGAAACAACATTGCCCAGGCACGGTCTAAGGCCCCCACCTCGTCCCTGAGCTTTGGGGAGCTGGAGGGAGAGCCGAGCCCCACGGCCCTGAGACCCCTTTGCAAAAAGCCGGCTTCCCACGGAAACAGTTTTCCTGAGGTGCACACCCTATCCCAAGTGGTTGTGGCAAGGTAAAGCAAATGCCCTCCACCTCTCTGGAAAAAACCACAGTGCCCAGCCATGTTCTAAGCCCTCCCATCCTCCCTGGGCTTCTGGCAGCAGGAGTGAAAAGAGAGGAGCAGAGCACTGGGACCCGTTTGACAAAAACCGGCTTCCCACGGGAAAGTCTTGCTCCACGTGCAGACATGCTCCCAGGTGCCTGTGGCAGGGGGAAGGAAATGCCATACACTGACCTGGAAGAGACCACAGGGCCCAGGCACAGTCTGAACCCTTCCCTCATCGCGGCAGTTTTGCTAGCAGGAGTTCAACCCCAACAAACACAGCCCGGAGACCCTGAGGCAAAAACGGTTTCAGTCGAACAAGAGGTGCTTTCTGTGGAAAACCTATCCCCAGTGGGAGTAGCCAGGTCAACGAAATGCCACACACCCAGGTTTAAGAAACAACATTGCCCAGGCTCGGTCTAAGCCCCTCACCTCGTCCCTGTGCTTTGGGGAGCCTGAGGGCAGCCGAGCCCCATGGCCCTGAGACCCCTTTGCAAAAAGCCGGCTTCCCACGGAAACAGTTTTCCTGCGGTGCAGACCCTATCCCAAGTGGTTGTGGCAAGGTAAAGCAAATGCCCTCCACTTCTCTGGAAGAAACCACAGTGCCCAGCCATGTTCTAAGCCCTCCCATCCTCCCTGGGCTTCTGGCAGCAGGAGTGAAAAGAGAGGAGCAGAGCACTGGGACCCGTTTGACAAAAACCGGCTTCCCACGGGAAAGTCTTGCTCCACGTGCAGACATGCTCCCAGGTGCCTGTGGCAAGGGGAAGGAAATGCCATACACTGACCTGGAAGAGACCACAGGGCCCAGGCACAGTCTGAACCCTTCCCTCATCCCGGCGGTTTTGCTAGCAGGAGTTCAACCCCAACGAACACAGCCCGGAGACCCCTGGGGCAAAAACGCCTTCCAACGAACAAGAGGTACTTGCTGTGGAAAACCTATCCCAAGTGGGAGTAGCCAGGTCAACAAAATGCCACACACCCAGGTGTAAGAAACAACATTGCCCAGGCACGGTCTAAGCCCCTCACCTCGTCCCTGTGCTTTGGGAAGCCGGAGGGACACCCGAGGCCCACGGCCCTGAGACCCCTTTGCAAAAAGCCGGCTTCCCACGGAAACAGTTTTCCTGAGGTGCACACCCTATCCCAAGTGGTTGTGGCAAGGTAATGCAAATGCCCTCCACTTCTCTGGAAGTAACCACAGTGCCCTGCCATGTTCTAAGCCCTCCCATCCTCCCTGGGCTTCTGGCAGCAGGAGTGAAAAGAGAGGAGCAGGGCACTGGGACCCGTTTGACAAAAACCGGCTTCCCACGGGAAAGTCTTGCTCCACGTGCAGACATGCTCCCAGGTGCCTGTGGCAAGGGGAAGGAAATGCCATACACTGACCTGGAAGAGACTACTGGGCCCAGGCACAGTCTGAACCCTTCCCTCATCCCGGCAGTTTTGGTAGCAGGAGTTCAACCCCAACGAACACAGCCCGGAGACCACTGGGGCAAAAACAGCTTCCAATGAACAAGAGGTGCTTGCTGTGGAATACCTATCCCAAGTGGGAGTAGCCAGGTCAACGAAATGCCACACACCCAGGTGTAAGAAACAACATTGCCCAGGCACGGTCTAAGGCCCCCACCTCGTCCCTGAGCTTTGGGGCGCCGGAGGGAGAGCCGAGCCCCACGGCCCTGAGACCCCTTTGCAAAAAGCCGGCTTCCCACGGAAACAGTTTTCCTGAGGTGCACACCCTATCCCAAGTGGTTGTGGCAAGGTAAAGCAAATGCCCTCCACCTCTCTGGAAAAAACCACAGTGCCCAGCCATGTTCTAAGCCCTCCCATCCTCCCTGGGCTTCTGGCCGCAGGAGTGAAAAGAGAGGAGCAGAGCACTGGGATCCGTTTGACAAAAACCGGATTCCCACGGGAAAGTCTTTCTCCACGTGCAGACATGCTCCCAGGTGCCTGTGGCAAGGGGAAGGAAATGCCATACACTGACCTGGAAGAGACCACAGGGCCCAGGCACAGTCTGAACCCTACCCTCATCCCGGCAGTTTTGCTAGCAGGAGTTCAACCCCAACGAACACAGCTCGGAGACCCTGAGGCAAAAACGGCTTCCGACGAACAAGAGGTGCTTGCTGTGGAAAACCTATCCCAAGTGGGAGTAGCCAGGTCAACGAAATGCCACACACCTAGGTGTAAGAAACAACATTGCCCAGGCACGGTCTAAGGCCCCCACCTCGTCCCTGAGCTTTGGGGAGCTGGAGGGAGAGCCGAGCCCCACGGCCCTGAGACCCCTTTGCAAAAAGCCGGCTTCCCACGGAAACAGTTTTCCTGAGGTGCACACCCTATCCCAAGTGGTTGTGGCAAGGTAAAGCAAATGCCCTCCACCTCTCTGGAAAAAACCACAGTGCCCAGCCATGTTCTAAGCCCTCCCATCCTCCCTGGGCTTCTGGCAGCAGGAGTGAAAAGAGAGGAGCAGAGCACTGGGACCCGTTTGACAAAAACCGGCTTCCCACGGGAAAGTCTTGCTCCACGTGCAGACATGCTCCCAGGTGCCTGTGGCAGGGGGAAGGAAATGCCATACACTGACCTGGAAGAGACCACAGGGCCCAGGCACAGTCTGAACCCTTCCCTCATCCCGGCAGTTTTGCTAGCAGGAGTTCAACCCCAACGAACACAGCCCGGAGACCCCTGGGGCAAAAACGGCTTCCGACGAACAAGAGGTAGTTGCTGTGGAAAACCTATCCCAATGGGAGTAGCCAGGTCAACGAAATGCCACACACCCAGGTGTAAGAAACAACATTGCCCAGGCACGGTCTAAGCCCCCCACCTCGTCCCTGAGCTTTGGGGAGCTGGAGGGAGAGCCGAGCCCCACGGCCCTGAGACCCCTTTGAAAATGCCGGCTTCCCACGGAAACAGTTTTCCTGAGGTGCACACCCTATCCCAAGTGGTTGTGGCAAGGTAAAGCAAATGCCCTCCACCTCTCTGGAAAAAACCACAGTGCCCAGCCATGTTCTAAGCCCTCCCATCCTCCCTGGGCTTCTGGCAGCAGGAGTGAAAAGAGAGGAGCAGAGCACTGGGACCCGTTTGACAAAAACCGGCTTCCCACGGGAAAGTCTTTCTCCACGTGCAGACATGCTCCCAGGTGCCTGTGGCAAGGGGAAGGAAATGCCATACACTGACCTGGAAGAGACCACAGGGCCCAGGCACAGTCTGAACCCTTCCCTCATCCCGGCAGTTTTGCTAGCAGGAGTTCAAGCCCAACGAACACAGCCCGGAGACCCCTGGGGCAAAAACGCCTTCCGACGAACAAGAGGTGCTTGCTGTGGAAAACCTATCCCAAGTGGGGGTAGCCAGGTCAACAAAATGCCACATACCCAGGTGTAAGAAACAACATTGCCCAGCCACGGTCTAAGCCCCTCACCTCGTCCCTGTGCTTTGGGAAGCCGGAGGGACACCCGAGGCCCACGGCCCTGAGACCCCTTTGCAAAAAGCCGGCTTCCCACGGAAACAGTTTTCCTGAGGTGCACACCCTATCCCAAGTGGTTGTGGCAAGGTAATGCAAATGCCCGCCACTTCTCTGGAAGTAACCACAGTGCCCTGCCATGTTCTAAGCCCTCCCATCCTCCCTGGGCTTCTGGCAGCAGGAGTGAAAAGAGAGGAGCAGGGCACTGGGACCCGTTTGACAAAAACCGGCTTCCCACGGGAAAGTCTTGCTCCACGTGCAGATATGCTCCCAGGTGCCTGTGGCAAGGGGAAGGAAATGCCATACACTGACCTGGAAGAGACTACAGGGCACAGGCACAGTCTGAACCCTTCCCTCATCCCGGCAGTTTTGGTAGCAGGAGTTCAACCCCAACGAACACAGCCCGGAGACCCCTGGGGCAAAAACAGCTTCCAATGAACAAGAGGTGCTTGCTGTGGAATACCTATCCCAAGTGGGAGTAGCCAGGTCAACGAAATGCCACTCACCCAGGTGTAAGAAACAACATTGCCCAGGCACGGTCTAAGGCCCCCACCTCGTCCCTGAGCTTTGGGGAGCCGGAGGGAGAGCCGAGCCCCACGGCCCTGAGACCCCTTTGAAAAAGCCGGCTTCCCACGGAAACAGTTTTCCTGAGGTGCACACCCTATCCCAAGTGGTTGTGGCAAGGTAAAGCAAATGCCCTCCACCTCTCTGGAAAAAACCACAGTGCCCAGCCATGTTCTAAGCCCTCCCATCCTCCCTGGGCTTCTGGCAGCAGGAGTGAAGTGAGAGGAGAAGAGCACTGCGACCCGTTTGACAAAAACCGGCTTCCCACGGGAAAGTCTTTCTCCACGTGCAGACATGCTCCCAGGTGCCTGTGGCAAGGGGAAGGAAATGCCATACACTGACCTGGAAGAGACCACAGGGCCCAGGCACAGTCTGAACCCTTCCCTCATCCCGGCAGTTTTGCTAGCAGGAGTTCAACCCCAACGAACACAGCTCGGAGACCCTGAGGCAAAAACGGCTTCCGACGAACAAGAGGTGTTTGCTGTGGAAAACCTATCCCAAGTGGGGGTAGCCAGGTCAACAAAATGCCACACACCCAGGTGTAAGAAACAACATTGCCCAGGCACGGTCTAAGCCCCTCACCTCGTCCCTGTGCTTTGGGGAGCCGGAGGGACAGCCGAGGCCCACGGCCCTGAGACCCCTTTGCAAAAAGGCGTCTTCCCACGGAAACAGTTTTCCTGAGGTACAGACCCTCTCCCAAGTGGTTGTGGCAAGGTAAAGCAAATGCCCTCCCCCTCTCTGGAAAAAACCACAGTGCCCAGCCATGTTCTAAGCCCTCCCATCCTCCCTGGGCTTCTGGCAGCAGGAGTGAAAAGAGAGGAAAAGAGCACTGGGATCCGTTTGACAAAAACCGGATTCCCACGGGAAAGTCTTTCTCCACGTGCAGACATGCTCCCAGGTGCCTGTGGCAAGGGGAAGGAAATGCCATACACTGACCTGGAAGAGACCACAGGGCCCAGGCACAGTCTGAACGCTTCCCTCATCCCGGCAGTTTTGCTAGCAGGAGTTCAACCCCAAGGAACACAGCTCGGAGACCCTGAGGCAAAAACGGCTTCCGACGAACAAGAGGTGTTTGCTGTGGAAAACCTATCCCAAGTGGGGGTAGCCAGGTCAACAAAATGCCACACACCCAGGTGTAAGAAACAACATTGCCCAGGCACGGTCTAAGCCCCTCACCTCGTCCCTGTGCTTTGGGGAGCCGGAGGGACAGCCGAGGCCCACGGCCCTGAGACCCCTTTGCAAAAAGGCGGCTTCCCACGGAAACAGTTTTCCTGAGGTACAGACCCTCTCCCAAGTGGTTGTGGCAAGGTAAAGCAAATGCCCTCCACTTCTCTGGAAGAAACCACAGTGCCCAGCCATGTTCTAAGCCCTCCCATCCTCCCTGGGCTTCTGGCAGCAGGAGTGAAAAGAGAGGAGCAGAGCACTGGGACCCGTTTGACAAAAACCGGCTTCCCACGGGAAAGTCTTTCTCCACGTGCAGACATGCTCCCAGGTGCCTGTGGCAAGGGGAAGGAAATGCCATACACTGACCTGGAAGAGACCACAGGGCCCAGGCACAGTCTGAACCCTTCCCTCATCCCGGCGGTTTTGCTAGCAGGAGTTCAACCCCAACCAACACAGCCCGGAGACCCCTGGGGCAAAAACAGCTTCCAATGAACAAGAGGTGCTTGCTGTGGAAAACCTATCCCAAGTGGGAGTAGCCAGGTCAACGAAATGCCACACACCCAGGTGTAAGAAACAACATTGCCCAGGCACGGTCTAAGCCCCCCACCTCGTCCCTGAGCTTTGGGGAGCTGGAGGGATAGCCGAGCCCCACGGCCCTGAGACCCCTTTGAAAAAGCCGGCTTCCCACGGAAACAGTTTTCCTGAGGTGCACACCCTATCCCAAGTGGTTGTGGCAAGGTAAAGCAAATGCCCTCCACCTCTCTGGAAAAAACCACAGTGCCCAGCCATGTTCTAAGCCCTCCCATCCTCCCTGGGCTTCTGGCAGCAGGAGTGAAAAGAGAGGAGCAGAGCACTGGGACCCGTTTGACAAAAACCGGCTTCCCACGGGAAAGTCATTCTCCACGTGCAGACATGCTCCCAGGTGCCTGTGGCAAGGGGAAGGAAATGCCATACACTGACCTGGAAGAGACCACAGGGCCCAGGCACAGTCTGAACCCTTCCCTCATCCCGGCGGTTTTGCTAGCAGGAGTTCAAGCCCAACGAACACAGCCCGGAGACCCCTGGGGCAAAAACAGCTTCCAATGAACAAGAGGTGCTTGCTGTGGAATACCTATCCCAAGTGGGAGTAGCCAGGTCAACGAAATGCCACACACCCAGGTGTAAGAAACAACATTGCCCAGGCACGGTCTAAGGCCCCCACCTCGTCCCTGAGCTTTGGGGCGCCGGAGGGAGAGCCGAGCCCCACGGCCCTGAGACCCCTTTGCAAAAAGCCGGCTTCCCACGGAAACAGTTTTCCTGAGGTGCACACCCTATCCCAAGTGGTTGTGGCAAGGTAAAGCAAATGCCCTCCACCTCTCTGGAAAAAACCACAGTGCCCAGCCATGTTCTAAGCCCTCCCATCCTCCCTGGGCTTCTGGCCGCAGGAGTGAAAAGAGAGGAGCAGAGCACTGGGATCCGTTTGACAAAAACCGGATTCCCACGGGAAAGTCTTTCTCCACGTGCAGACATGCTCCCAGGTGCCTGTGGCAAGGGGAAGGAAATGCCATACACTGACCTGGAAGAGACCACAGGGCCCAGGCACAGTCTGAACCCTTCCCTCATCCCGGCAGTTTTGCTAGCAGGAGTTCAACCCCAACGAACACAGCTCGGAGACCCTGAGGCAAAAACGGCTTCCGACGAACAAGAGGTGCTTGCTGTGGAAAACCTATCCCAAGTGGGAGTAGCCAGGTCAACGAAATGCCACACACCCAGGTGTAAGAAACAACATTGCCCAGGCACGGTCCAAGCCCCTCACCTCGTCCCTGTGCTTTGGGGAGCCGGAGGGACACCCGAGGCCCACGGCCCTGAGACCCCTTTGCAAAAAGGCGGCTTCCCACGGAAACAGTTTTCCTGAGGTACAGACCCTCTCCCAAGTGGTTGTGGCAAGGTAAAGCAAATGCCCTCCACTTCTCTGGAAGAAACCACAGTGCCCAGCCATGTTCTAAGCCCTCCCATCCTCCCTGGGCTTCTGGCAGCAGGAGTGAAAAGAGAGGAGCAGAGCACTGGGACCCGTTTGACAAAAACCGGCTTCCCATGGAAAGTCTTGCTCCACGTGCAGACATGCTCCCAGGTGCCTGTGGCAGGGGGAAGGAAATGCCATACACTGACCTGGAAGAGACCACAGGGCCCAGGCACAGTCTGAACCCTTCCCTCATCCCGGCAGTTTTGCTAGCAGGAGTTCAACCCCAACGAACACAGCCCGGAGACCCCTGGGGCAAAAACGGCTTCCGACGAACAAGAGGTAGTTGCTGTGGAAAACCTATCCCAATGGGAGTAGCCAGGTCAACGAAATGCCACACACCCAGGTGTAAGAAACAACATTGCCCAGGCACGGTCTAAGGCCCCCACCTCGTCCCTGAGCTTTGGGGAGCTGGAGGGAGAGCCGAGCCCCACGGCCCTGAGACCCCTTTGAAAAAGCCGGCTTCCCACGGAAACAGTTTTCCTGAGGTGCACACCCTATCCCAAGTGGTTGTGGCAAGGTAATGCAAATGCCCTCCACTTCTCCGGAAGTAACCACAGTGCCCTGCCATGTTCTAAGCCCTCCCATCCTCCCTGGGCTTCTGGCAGCAGGAGTGAAAAGAGAGGAGCAGGGCACTGGGACCCGTTGACAAAAACCGGCTTCCCACGGGAAAGTCTTGCTCCACGTGCAGATATGCTCCCAGGTGCCTGTGGCAAGGGGAAGGAAATGCCATACACTGACCTGGAAGAGACCACAGGGCCCAGGCACAGTCTGAACCCTACCCTCATCCCGGCGGTTTTGCTAGCAGGAGTTAAACCCCAACCAACACAGCCCGGAGACCCCTGGGGCAAAAACAGCTTCCAATGAACAAGAGGTGCTTGCTGTGGAAAACCTATCCCAAGTGGGAGTAGCCAGGTCAACGAAATGCCACACACCCAGGTGTAAGAAACAACATTGCCCAGGCACGGTCCAAGCCCCTCACCTCGTCCCTGTGCTTTGGGGAGCCGGAGGGACACCCGAGGCCCACGGCCCTGAGACCCCTTTGCAAAAAGGCGGCTTCCCACGGAAACAGTTTTCCTGAGGTACAGACCCTCTCCCAAGTGGTTGTGGCAAGGTAAAGCAAATGCCCTCCACTTCTCTGGAAGAAACCACAGTGCCCAGCCATGTTCTAAGCCCTCCCATCCTCCCTGGGCTTCTGGCAGCAGGAGTGAAAAGAGAGGAGCAGGGCACTGGGACCCGTTTGACAAAAACCGGCTTCCCACGGGAAAGTCTTTCTCCACGTGCAGACATGCTCCCAGGTGCCTGTGGCAAGGGGAAGGAAATGCCATACACTGACCTGGAAGAGACCACAGGGCCCAGGCACAGTCTGAACCCTTCCCTCATCCCGGCAGTTTTGCTAGCAGGAGTTCAACCCCAACGAACACAGCTCGGAGACCCTGAGGCAAAAACGCCTTCCGACGAACAGGAGGTGCTTGCTGTGGAAAACCTATCCCAAGTGGGGGTAGCCAGGTCAACAAAATGCCACAAACCCAGCTGTAAGAAACAACATTACCCAGGCACGGACTAAGCCCCCCACCTCGTCCATGAGCTTAGGGGAGCCGGAGGGAGAGCCGGCCCCACGGCCCTGAGACCCCTTTGCAAAAAGCCGGCTTCCCACGGAAACAGTTTTCCTGAGGTGCGCACCCTATCCCAAGTGGTTGTGGCAAGGTAAAGCAAATGCCCTCCACCTCTCTGGAAAAAACCACAGTGCCCAGCCATGTTCTAAGCCCTCCCATCCTCCCTGGGCTTCTGGCAGCAGGAGTGAAAAGAGAGGAGCAGGGCACTGGGACCCGTTTGACAAAAACCGGCTTCCCACGGGAAAGTCTTGCTCCACGTGCAGACATGCTCCCAGGTGCCTGTGGCAGGGGGAAGGAAATGCCATACACTGACCTGGAAGAGACCACAGGGCCCAGGCACAGTCTGAACCCTTCCCTCATCCCGGCAGTTTTGCTAGCAGGAGTTCAACCCCAACGAACACAGCCCGGAGACCCCTGGGGCAAAAACGGCTTCCGACGAACAAGAGGTAGTTGCTGTGGAAAACCTATCCCAATGGGAGTAGCCAGGTCAACGAAATGCCACACACCCAGGTGTAAGAAACAACATTGCCCAGGCACGGTCTAAGCCCCCCACCTCGTCCCTGAGCTTTGGGGAGCTGGAGGGAGAGCCGAGCCCCACGGCCCTGAGACCCCTTTGAAAATGCCGGCTTCCCACGGAAACAGTTTTCCTGAGGTGCACACCCTATCCCAAGTGGTTGTGGCAAGGTAAAGCAAATGCCCTCCACCTCTCTGGAAAAAACCACAGTGCCCAGCCATGTTCTAAGCCTTCCCATCCTCCCTGGGCTTCTGGCAGCAGGAGTGAAAAGAGAGGAGCAGAGCACTGGGACCCGTTTGACAAAAACCGGCTTCCCACGGGAAAGTCTTTCTCCACGTGCAGACATGCTCCCAGGTGCCTGTGGCAAGGGGAAGGAAATGCCATACACTGACCTGGAAGAGACCACAGGGCCCAGGCACAGTCTGAACCCTTCCCTCATCCCGGCAGTTTTGCTAGCAGGAGTTCAAGCCCAACGAACACAGCCCGGAGACCCCTGGGGCAAAAACGCCTTCCGACGAACAAGAGGTGCTTGCTGTGGAAAACCTATCCCAAGTGGGGGTAGCCAGGTCAACAAAATGCCACATACCCAGGTGTAAGAAACAACATTGCCCAGGCACGGTCTAAGCCCCTCACCTCGTCCCTGTGCTTTGGGAAGCCGGAGGGACACCCGAGGCCCACGGCCCTGAGACCCCTTTGCAAAAAGCCGGCTTCCCACGGAAACAGTTTTCCTGAGGTGCACACCCTATCCCAAGTGGTTGTGGCAAGGTAATGCAAATGCCCGCCACTTCTTTGGAAGTAACCACAGTGCCCTGCCATGTTCTAAGCCCTCCCATCCTCCCTGGGCTTCTGGCAGCAGGAGTGAAAAGAGAGGAGCAGGGCACTGGGACCCGTTTGACAAAAACCGGCTTCCCACGGGAAAGTCTTGCTCCACGTGCAGATATGCTCCCAGGTGCCTGTGGCAAGGGGAAGGAAATGCCATACACTGACCTGGAAGAGACTACAGGGCACAGGCACAGTCTGAACCCTTCCCTCATCCCGGCAGTTTTGGTAGCAGGAGTTCAACCCCAACGAACACAGCCCGGAGACCCCTGGGGCAAAAACAGCTTCCAATGAACAAGAGGTGCTTGCTGTGGAATACCTATCCCAAGTGGGAGTAGCCAGGTCAACGAAATGCCACACACCCAGGTGTAAGAAACAACATTGCCCAGGCACGGTCTAAGGCCCCCACCTCGTCCCTGAGCTTTGGGGAGCCGGAGGGAGAGCCGAGCCCCACGGCCCTGAGACCCCTTTGAAAAAGCCGGCTTCCCACGGAAACAGTTTTCCTGAGGTGCACACCCTATCCCAAGTGGTTGTGGCAAGGTAAAGCAAATGCCCTCCACCTCTCTGGAAAAAACCACAGTGCCCAGCCATGTTCTAAGCCCTCCCATCCTCCCTGGGCTTCTGGCAGCAGGAGTGAAGTGAGAGGAGAAGAGCACTGCTACCCGTTTGACAAAAACCGGCTTCCCACGGGAAAGTCTTTCTCCACGTGCAGACATGCTCCCAGGTGCCTGTGGCAAGGGGAAGGAAATGCCATACACTGACCTGGAAGAGACCACAGGGCCCAGGCACAGTCTGAACCCTTCCCTCATCCCGGCAGTTTTGCTAGCAGGAGTTCAACCCCAAGGAACACAGCTCGGAGACCCTGAGGCAAAAACGGCTTCCGACGAACAAGAGGTGTTTGCTGTGGAAAACCTATCCCAAGTGGGGGTAGCCAGGTCAACAAAATGCCACACACCCAGGTGTAAGAAACAACATTGCCCAGGCACGGTCTAAGCCCCTCACCTCGTCCCTGTGCTTTGGGGAGCCGGAGGGACAGCCGAGGCCCACGGCCCTGAGACCCCTTTGCAAAAAGGCGGCTTCCCACGGAAACAGTTTTCCTGAGGTACAGACCCTCTCCCAAGTGGTTGTGGCAAGGTAAAGCAAATGCCCTCCACTTCTCTGGAAGAAACCACAGTGCCCAGCCATGTTCTAAGCCCTCCCATCCTCCCTGGGCTTCTGGCAGCAGGAGTGAAAAGAGAGGAGCAGAGCACTGGGACCCGTTTGACAAAAACCGGCTTCCCACGGGAAAGTCTTTCTCCACGTGCAGACATGCTCCCAGGTGCCTGTGGCAAGGGGAAGGAAATGCCATACACTGACCTGGAAGAGACCACAGGGCCCAGGCACAGTCTGAACCCTTCCCTCATCCCGGCGGTTTTGCTAGCAGGAGTTCAACCCCAACCAACACAGCCCGGAGACCCCTGGGGCAAAAACAGCTTCCAATGAACAAGAGGTGCTTGCTGTGGAAAACCTATCCCAAGTGGGAGTAGCCAGGTCAACGAAATGCCACACACCCAGGTGTAAGAAACAACATTGCCCAGGCACGGTCTAAGCCCCCCACCTCGTCCCTGAGCTTTGGGGAGCTGGAGGGATAGCCGAGCCCCACGGCCCTGAGACCCCTTTGAAAAAGCCGGCTTCCCACGGAAACAGTTTTCCTGAGGTGCACACCCTATCCCAAGTGGTTGTGGCAAGGTAAAGCAAATGCCCTCCACCTCTCTGGAAAAAACCACAGTGCCCAGCCATGTTCTAAGCCCTCCCATCCTCCCTGGGCTTCTGGCAGCAGGAGTGAAAAGAGAGGAGCAGAGCACTGGGACCCGTTTGACAAAAACCGGCTTCCCACGGGAAAGTCATTCTCCACGTGCAGACATGCTCCCAGGTGCCTGTGGCAAGGGGAAGGAAATGCCATACACTGACCTGGAAGAGACCACAGGGCCCAGGCACAGTCTGAACCCTTCCCTCATCCCGGCGGTTTTGCTAGCAGGAGTTCAAGCCCAACGAACACAGCCCGGAGACCCCTGGGGCAAAAACAGCTTCCAATGAACAAGAGGTGCTTGCTGTGGAATACCTATCCCAAGTGGGAGTAGCCAGGTCAACGAAATGCCACACACCCAGGTGTAAGAAACAACATTGCCCAGGCACGGTCTAAGGCCCCCACCTCGTCCCTGAGCTTTGGGGCGCCGGAGGGAGAGCCGAGCCCCACGGCCCTGAGACCCCTTTGCAAAAAGCCGGCTTCCCACGGAAACAGTTTTCCTGAGGTGCACACCCTATCCCAAGTGGTTGTGGCAAGGTAAAGCAAATGCCCTCCACCTCTCTGGAAAAAACCACAGTGCCCAGCCATGTTCTAAGCCCTCCCATCCTCCCTGGGCTTCTGGCCGCAGGAGTGAAAAGAGAGGAGCAGAGCACTGGGATCCGTTTGACAAAAACCGGATTCCCACGGGAAAGTCTTTCTCCACGTGCAGACATGCTCCCAGGTGCCTGTGGCAAGGGGAAGGAAATGCCATACACTGACCTGGAAGAGACCACAGGGCCCAGGCACAGTCTGAACCCTTCCCTCATCCCGGCAGTTTTGCTAGCAGGAGTTCAACCCCAACGAACACAGCTCGGAGACCCTGAGGCAAAAACGGCTTCCGACGAACAAGAGGTGCTTGCTGTGGAAAACCTATCCCAAGTGGGAGTAGCCAGGTCAACGAAATGCCACACACCCAGGTGTAAGAAACAACATTGCCCAGGCACGGTCCAAGCCCCTCACCTCGTCCCTGTGCTTTGGGGAGCCGGAGGGACACCCGAGGCCCACGGCCCTGAGACCCCTTTGCAAAAAGGCGGCTTCCCACGGAAACAGTTTTCCTGAGGTACAGACCCTCTCCCAAGTGGTTGTGGCAAGGTAAAGCAAATGCCCTCCACTTCTCTGGAAGAAACCACAGTGCCCAGCCATGTTCTAAGCCCTCCCATCCTCCCTGGGCTTCTGGCAGCAGGAGTGAAAAGAGAGGAGCAGAGCACTGGGACCCGTTTGACAAAAACCGGCTTCCCATGGAAAGTCTTGCTCCACGTGCAGACATGCTCCCAGGTGCCTGTGGCAGGGGGAAGGAAATGCCATACACTGACCTGGAAGAGACCACAGGGCCCAGGCACAGTCTGAACCCTTCCCTCATCCCGGCAGTTTTGCTAGCAGGAGTTCAACCCCAACGAACACAGCCCGGAGACCCCTGGGGCAAAAACGGCTTCCGACGAACAAGAGGTAGTTGCTGTGGAAAACCTATCCCAATGGGAGTAGCCAGGTCAACGAAATGCCACACACCCAGGTGTAAGAAACAACATTGCCCAGGCACGGTCTAAGGCCCCCACCTCGTCCCTGAGCTTTGGGGAGCTGGAGGGAGAGCCGAGCCCCACGGCCCTGAGACCCCTTTGAAAAAGCCGGCTTCCCACGGAAACAGTTTTCCTGAGGTGCACACCCTATCCCAAGTGGTTGTGGCAAGGTAATGCAAATGCCCTCCACTTCTCCGGAAGTAACCACAGTGCCCTGCCATGTTCTAAGCCCTCCCATCCTCCCTGGGCTTCTGGCAGCAGGAGTGAAAAGAGAGGAGCAGGGCACTGGGACCCGTTGACAAAAACCGGCTTCCCACGGGAAAGTCTTGCTCCACGTGCAGATATGCTCCCAGGTGCCTGTGGCAAGGGGAAGGAAATGCCATACACTGACCTGGAAGAGACCACAGGGCCCAGGCACAGTCTGAACCCTACCCTCATCCCGGCGGTTTTGCTAGCAGGAGTTAAACCCCAACCAACACAGCCCGGAGACCCCTGGGGCAAAAACAGCTTCCAATGAACAAGAGGTGCTTGCTGTGGAAAACCTATCCCAAGTGGGAGTAGCCAGGTCAACGAAATGCCACACACCCAGGTGTAAGAAACAACATTGCCCAGGCACGGTCCAAGCCCCTCACCTCGTCCCTGTGCTTTGGGGAGCCGGAGGGACACCCGAGGCCCACGGCCCTGAGACCCCTTTGCAAAAAGGCGGCTTCCCACGGAAACAGTTTTCCTGAGGTACAGACCCTCTCCCAAGTGGTTGTGGCAAGGTAAAGCAAATGCCCTCCACTTCTCTGGAAGAAACCACAGTGCCCAGCCATGTTCTAAGCCCTCCCATCCTCCCTGGGCTTCTGGCAGCAGGAGTGAAAAGAGAGGAGCAGGGCACTGGGACCCGTTTGACAAAAACCGGCTTCCCACGGGAAAGTCTTTCTCCACGTGCAGACATGCTCCCAGGTGCCTGTGGCAAGGGGAAGGAAATGCCATACACTGACCTGGAAGAGACCACAGGGCCCAGGCACAGTCTGAACCCTTCCCTCATCCCGGCAGTTTTGCTAGCAGGAGTTCAACCCCAACGAACACAGCTCGGAGACCCTGAGGCAAAAACGCCTTCCGACGAACAGGAGGTGCTTGCTGTGGAAAACCTATCCCAAGTGGGGGTAGCCAGGTCAACAAAATGCCACAAACCCAGCTGTAAGAAACAACATTACCCAGGCACGGACTAAGCCCCCCACCTCGTCCATGAGCTTAGGGGAGCCGGAGGGAGAGCCGGCCCCACGGCCCTGAGACCCCTTTGCAAAAAGCCGGCTTCCCACGGAAACAGTTTTCCTGAGGTGCGCACCCTATCCCAAGTGGTTGTGGCAAGGTAAAGCAAATGCCCTCCACCTCTCTGGAAAAAACCACAGTGCCCAGCCATGTTCTAAGCCCTCCCATCCTCCCTGGGCTTCTGGCAGCAGGAGTGAAAAGAGAGGAGCAGGGCACTGGGACCCGTTTGACAAAAACCGGCTTCCCACGGGAAAGTCTTGCTCCACGTGCAGACATGCTCCCAGGTGCCTGTGGCAGGGGGAAGGAAATGCCATACACTGACCTGGAAGAGACCACAGGGCCCAGGCACAGTCTGAACCCTTCCCTCATCCCGGCAGTTTTGCTAGCAGGAGTTCAAGCCCAACGAACACAGCCCGGAGACCCCTGGGGCAAAAACGCCTTCCGACGAATAGGAGGTGCTTGCTGTGGAAAACCTATCCCAAGTGGGGGTAGCCAGGTCAACAAAATGCCACATACCCAGGTGTAAGGAACAACATTGCCCAGGCACGGTCTAAGGCCCTCACCTCGTCCCTGAGCTTTGGGGAGCCGGAGGGAGAGCCGAGCCCCACGGCCCTGAGACCCCTTTGAAAAAGCCGGCTTCCCACGGAAACAGTTTTCCTGAGGTGCACACCCTATCCCAAGTGGTTGTGGCAAGGTAAAGCAAATGCCCTCCACCTCTCTGGAAAAAACCACAGTGCCCAGCCATGTTCTAAGCCCTCCCATCCTCCCTGGGCTTCTGGCAGCAGGAGTGAAAAGAGAGGAGAAGAGCACTGCGACCCGTTTGACAAAAACCGGCTTCCCACGGGAAAGTCTTTCTCCACGTGCAGACATGCTCCCAGGTGCCTGTGGCAAGGGGAAGGAAATGCCATACACTGACCCGGAAGAGACCACAGGGCCCAGGCACAGTCTGAACCCTTCCCTCATCCCGGCAGTTTTGCTAGCAGGAGTTCAACCCCAACGAACACAGCTCGGAGACCCTGAGGCAAAAACGGCTTCCGTCGAACAAGAGGTGTTTGCTGTGGAAAACCTATCCCAAGTGGGGGTAGCCAGGTCAACAAAATGCCACACACCCAGGTGTAAGAAACAACATTGCCCAGGCACGGTCCAAGCCCCTCACCTCGTCCCTGTGCTTTGGGGAGCCGGAGGGACAGCCGAGGCCCACGGCCCTGAGACCCCTTTGCAAAAAGGCGGCTTCCCACGGAAACAGTTTTCCTGAGGTACAGACCCTCTCCCAAGTGGTTGTGGCAAGGTAAAGCAAATGCCCTCCACTTCTCTGGAAGAAACCACATTGCCCAGCCATGTTCTAAGCCCTCCCATCCTCCCTGGGCTTCTGGCAGCAGGAGTGAAAAGAGAGGAAAAGAGCACTGGGATCCGTTTGACAAAAACCGGATTCCCACGGGAAAGTCTTTCTCCACGTGCAGACATGCTCCCAGGTGCCTGTGGCAAGGGGAAGGAAATGCCATACACTGACCTGGAAGAGACCACAGGGCCCAGGCACAGTCTGAACGCTTCCCTCATCGCGGCAGTTTTGCTAGCAGGAGTTCAACCCCAAGGAACACAGCTCGGAGACCCTGAGGCAAAAACGGCTTCCGACGAACAAGAGGTGCTTGCTGTGGAAAACCTATCCCAAGTGGGGGTAGCCAGGTCAACAAAATGCCACACACCCAGGTGTAAGAAACAACATTGCCCAGGCACGGTCTAAGCCCCTCACCTCGTCCCTGTGCTTTGGGGAGCCGGAGGGACACCCGAGGCCCACGGCCCTGAGACCCCTTTGCAAAAAGGCGGCTTCCCACGGAAACAGTTTTCCTGAGGTAGAGACCCTCTCCCAAGTGGTTGTGGCAAGGTAAAGCAAATGCCCTCCACTTCTCTGGAAGAAACCACATTGCCCAGCCATGTTCTAAGCCCTCCCATCCTCCCTGGGCTTCTGGCAGCAGGAGTGAAAAGAGAAGAGCAGAGCACTGGGACCCGTTTGACAAAAACCGGCTTCCCACGGGAAAGTCTTTCTCCACGTGCAGACATGCTCCCAGGTGCCTGTGGCAAGGGGAAGGAAATGCCATACACTGACCTGGAAGAGACCACAGGGCCCAGGCACAGTCTGAACCCTACCCTTATCCCGGCGGTTTTGCTAGCAGGAGTTCAACCCCAACCAACACAGCCCGGAGACCCCTGGGGCAAAAACAGCTTCCAATGAACAAGAGGTGCTTGCTGTGGAAAACCTATCCCAAGTGGGAGTAGCCAGGTCAACGAAATGCCACACACCCAGGTGTAAGAAACAACATTGCCCAGGCACGGTCTAAGCCCCCCACCTCGTCCCTGAGCTTTGGGGAGCTGGAGGGATAGCCGAGCCCCACGGCCCTGAGACCCCTTTGAAAAAGCCGGCTTCCCACGGAAACAGTTTTCCTGAGGTGCACACCCTATCCCAAGTGGTTGTGGCAAGGTAAAGCAAATGCCCTCCACCTCTCTGGAAAAAACCACAGTGCCCAGCCATGTTCTAAGCCCTCCCATCCTCCCTGGGCTTCTGGCAGCAGGAGTGAAAAGAGAGGAGCAGAGCACTGGGACCCGTTTGACAAAAACCGGCTTCCCACGGGAAAGTCATTCTCCACGTGCAGACATGCTCCCAGGTGCCTGTGGCAAGGGGAAGGAAATGCCATACACTGACCTGGAAGAGACCACAGGGCCCAGGCACAGTCTGAACCCTTCCCTCATCCCGGCGGTTTTGCTAGCAGGAGTTCAAGCCCAACGAACACAGCCCGGAGACCCCTGGGGCAAAAACGCCTTCCAATGAACAAGAGGTGCTTGCTGTGGAAAACCTATCCCAAGTGGGAGTAGCCAGGTCAACGAAATGCCACACACCCAGGTGTAAGAAACAACATTGCCCAGGCACGGTCCAAGCCCCTCACCTCGTCCCTGTGCTTTGGGGAGCCGGAGGGACACCCGAGGCCCACGGCCCTGAGACCCCTTTGCAAAAAGGCGGCTTCCCACGGAAACAGTTTTCCTGAGGTACAGACCCTCTCCCAAGTGGTTGTGGCAAGGTAAAGCAAATGCCCTCCACTTCTCTGGAAGAAACCACAGTGCCCAGCCATGTTCTAAGCCCTCCCATCCTCCCTGGGCTTCTGGCAGCAGGAGTGAAAAGAGAGGAGCAGAGCACTGGGACCCGTTTGACAAAAACCGGCTTCCCACGGGAAAGTCTTGCTCCACGTGCAGACATGCTCCCAGGTGCCTGTGGCAGGGGGAAGGAAATGCCATACACTGACCTGGAAGAGACCACAGGGCCCAGGCACAGTCTGAACCCTTCCCTCATCCCGGCCGTTTTGCTAGCAGGAGTTCAACCCCAACGAACACAGCCCGGAGACCCCTGGGGCAAAAACGGCTTACGACGAACAAGAGGTAGTTGCTGTGGAAAACCTATCCCAATGGGAGTAGCCAGGTCAACGAAATGCCACACACCCAGGTGTAAGAAACAACATTGCCCAGGCACGGTCTAAGCCCCCCACATCGTCCCTGAGCTTTGGGGAGCTGGAGGGAGAGCCGAGCCCCACGGCCCTGAGACCCCTTTGAAAAAGCCGGCTTCCCACGGAAACAGTTTTCCTGAGGTGCACACCCTATCCCAAGTGGTTGTGGCAAGGTAAAGCAAATGCCCTCCACCTCTCTGGAAAAAACCACAGTGCCCAGCCATGTTCTAAGCCCTCCCATCCTCCCTGGGCTTCTGGCAGCAGGAGTGAAAAGAGAGGAGCAGAGCACTGGGACCCGTTTGACAAAAACCGGCTTCCCACGGGAAAGTCTTTCTCCACGTGCAGACATGCTCCCAGGTGCCTGTAGCAAGGGGAAGGAAATGCCATACACTGACCTGGAAGAGACCACAGGGCCCAGGCACAGTCTGAACCCTTCCCTCATCCCGGCAGTTTTGCTAGCAGGAGTTCAAGCCCAACGAACACAGCCCGGAGACCCCTGGGGCAAAAACGCCTTCCGACGAACAAGAGGTGCTTGCTGTGGAAAACCTATCCCAACTGGGGGTAGCCAGGTCAACAAAATGCCACATACCCAGGTGTAAGAAACAACATTGCCCAGGCACGGTCTAAGCCCCTCACCTCGTCCCGGTGCTTTGGGAAGCCGGAGGGACACCCGAGGCCCACGGCCCTGAGACCCCTTTGCAAAAAGCCGGCTTCCCACGGAAACAGTTTTCCTGAGGTGCACACCCTATCCCAAGTGGTTGTGGCAAGGTAATGCAAATGCCCTCCACTTCTCAGGAAGTAACCACAGTGCCCTGCCATGTTCTAAGCCCTCCCATCCTCCCTGGGCTTCTGGCAGCAGGAGTGAAAAGAGAGGAGCAGGGCACTGGGACCCGTTTGACAAAAACCGGCTTCCCACGGGAAACTCTTGCTCCACGTGCAGATATGCTCCCAGGTGCCTGTGGCAAGGGGAAGGAAATGCCATACACTGACCTGGAAGAGACTACAGGGCACAGGCACAGTCTGAACCCTTCCCTCATCCCGGCAGTTTTGGTAGCAGGAGTTCAACCCCAACGAACACAGCCCGGAGACCCCTGGGGCAAAAACAGCTTCCAATGAACAAGAGGTGCTTGCTGTGGAATACCTATCCCAAGTGGGAGTAGCCAGGTCAACGAAATGCCACACACCCAGGTGTAAGAAACAACATTGCCCAGGCACGGTCTAAGGCCCCCACCTCGTCCCTGAGCTTTGGGGAGCCGGAGGGAGAGCCGAGCCCCACGGCCCTGAGACCCCTTTGCAAAATGCCGGCTTCCCACAGAAACAGTTTTCCTGAGGTGCACACCCTATCCCAAGTGGTTGTGGCAAGGTAAAGCAAATGCCCTCCACCTCTCTGGAAAAAACCACAGTGCCCAGCCATGTTCTAAGCCCTCCCATCCTCCCTGGGCTTCTGGCAGCAGGAGTGAAAAGAGAGGAGCAGAGCACTGGGACCCGTTTGACAAAAACCGGCTTCCCACGGGAAAGTCATTCTCCACGTGCAGACATGCTCCCAGGTGCCTGTGGCAAGGGGAAGGAAATGCCATACACTGACCTGGAAGAGACCACAGGGCCCAGGCACAGTCTGAACCCTTCCCTCATCCCGGCGGTTTTGCTAGCAGGAGTTCAAGCCCAACGAACACAGCCCGGAGACCCCTGGGGCAAAAACGCCTTCCAATGAACAAGAGGTGCTTGCTGTGGAAAACCTATCCCAAGTGGGAGTAGCCAGGTCAACGAAATGCCACACACCCAGGTGTAAGAAACAACATTGCCCAGGCACGGTCCAAGCCCCTCACCTCGTCCCTGTGCTTTGGGGAGCCGGAGGGACAGCCGAGGCCCACGGCCCTGAGACCCCTTTGCAAAAAGGCGGCTTCCCACGGAAACAGTTTTCCTGAGGTACAGACCCTCTCCCAAGTGGTTGTGGCAAGGTAAAGCAAATGCCCTCCACTTCTCTGGAAGAAACCACATTGCCCAGCCATGTTCTAAGCCCTCCCATCCTCCCTGGGCTTCTGGCAGCAGGAGTGAAAAGAGAGGAGCAGAGCACTGGGACCCGTTTGACAAAAACCGGCTTCCCACGGGAAAGTCTTTCTCCACGTGCAGACATGCTCCCAGGTGCCTGAGGCAAGGGGAAGGAAATGCCATACACTGACCTGGAAGAGACCACAGGGCCCAGGCACAGTCTGAACCCTACCCTTATCCCGGCGGTTTTGCTAGCAGGAGTTCAACCCCAACCAACACAGCCCGGAGACCCCTGGGGCAAAAACAGCTTCCAATGAACAAGAGGTGCTTGCTGTGGAAAACCTATCCCAAGTGGGAGTAGCCAGGTCAACGAAATGCCACACACCCAGGTGTAAGAAACAACATTGCCCAGGCACGGTCTAAGCCCCCCACCTCGTCCCTGAGCTTTGGGGAGCTGGAGGGATAGCCGAGCCCCACGGCCCTGAGACCCCTTTGAAAAAGCCGGCTTCCCACGGAAACAGTTTTCCTGAGGTGCACACCCTATCCCAAGTGGTTGTGGCAAGGTAAAGCAAATGCCCTCCACCTCTCTGGAAAAAACCACAGTGCCCAGCCATGTTCTAAGCCCTCCCATCCTCCCTGGGCTTCTGGCAGCAGGAGTGAAAAGAGAGGAGCAGAGCACTGGGACCCGTTTGACAAAAACCGGCTTCCCACGGGAAAGTCATTCTCCACGTGCAGACATGCTCCCAGGTGCCTGTGGCAAGGGGAAGGAAATGCCATACACTGACCTGGAAGAGACCACAGGGCCCAGGCACAGTCTGAACCCTTCCCTCATCCCGGCGGTTTTGCTAGCAGGAGTTCAAGCCCAACGAACACAGCCCGGAGACCCCTGGGGCAAAAAAGCCTTCCAATGAACAAGAGGTGCTTGCTGTGGAAAACCTATCCCAAGTGGGAGTAGCCAGGTCAACGAAATGCCACACACCCAGGTGTAAGAAACAACATTGCCCAGGCACGGTCCAAGCCCCTCACCTCGTCCCTGTGCTTTGGGGAGCCGGAGGGACACCCGAGGCCCACGGCCCTGAGACCCCTTTGCAAAAAGGCGGCTTCCCACGGAAACAGTTTTCCTGAGGTACAGACCCTCTCCCAAGTGGTTGTGGCAAGGTAAAGCAAATGCCCTCCACTTCTCTGGAAGAAACCAAAGTGCCCAGCCATGTTCTAAGCCCTCCCATCCTCCCTGGGCTTCTGGCAGCAGGAGTGAAAAGAGAGGAGCAGAGCACTGGGACCCGTTTGACAAAAACCGGCTTCCCACGGGAAAGTCTTGCTCCACGTGCAGACATGCTCCCAGGTGCCTGTGGCAGGGGGAAGGAAATGCCATACACTGACCTGGAAGAGACCACAGGGCCCAGGCACAGTCTGAACCCTTCCCTCATCCCGGCCGTTTTGCTAGCAGGAGTTCAACCCCAACGAACACAGCCCGGAGACCCCTGGGGCAAAAACGGCTTACGACGAACAAGAGGTAGTTGCTGTGGAAAACCTATCCCAATGGGAGTAGCCAGGTCAACGAAATGCCACACACCCAGGTGTAAGAAACAACATTGCCCAGGCACGGTCTAAGCCCCCCACATCGTCCCTGAGCTTTGGGGAGCTGGAGGGAGAGCCGAGCCCCACGGCCCTGAGACCCCTTTGAAAAAGCCGGCTTCCCACGGAAACAGTTTTCCTGAGGTGCACACCCTATCCCAAGTGGTTGTGGCAAGGTAAAGCAAATGCCCTCCACCTCTCTGGAAAAAACCACAGTGCCCAGCCATGTTCTAAGCCCTCCCATCCTCCCTGGGCTTCTGGCAGCAGGAGTGAAAAGAGAGGAGCAGAGCACTGGGACCCGTTTGACAAAAACCGGCTTCCCACGGGAAAGTCTTTCTCCACGTGCAGACATGCTCCCAGGTGCCTGTAGCAAGGGGAAGGAAATGCCATACACTGACCTGGAAGAGACCACAGGGCCCAGGCACAGTCTGAACCCTTCCCTCATCCCGGCAGTTTTGCTAGCAGGAGTTCAAGCCCAACGAACACAGCCCGGAGACCCCTGGGGCAAAAACGCCTTCCGACGAACAAGAGGTGCTTGCTGTGGAAAACCTATCCCAACTGGGGGTAGCCAGGTCAACAAAATGCCACATACCCAGGTGTAAGAAACAACATTGCCCAGGCACGGTCTAAGCCCCTCACCTCGTCCCGGTGCTTTGGGAAGCCGGAGGGACACCCGAGGCCCACGGCCCTGAGACCCCTTTGCAAAAAGCCGGCTTCCCACGGAAACAGTTTTCCTGAGGTGCACACCCTATCCCAAGTGGTTGTGGCAAGGTAATGCAAATGCCCTCCACTTCTCAGGAAGTAACCACAGTGCCCTGCCATGTTCTAAGCCCTCCCATCCTCCCTGGGCTTCTGGCAGCAGGAGTGAAAAGAGAGGAGCAGGGCACTGGGACCCGTTTGACAAAAACCGGCTTCCCACGGGAAACTCTTGCTCCACGTGCAGATATGCTCCCAGGTGCCTGTGGCAAGGGGAAGGAAATGCCATACACTGACCTGGAAGAGACGACAGGGCACAGGCACAGTCTGAACCCTTCCCTCATCCCGGCAGTTTTGGTAGCAGGAGTTCAACCCCAACGAACACAGCCCGGAGACCCCTGGGGCAAAAACAGCTTCCAATGAACAAGAGGTGCTTGCTGTGGAATACCTATCCCAAGTGGGAGTAGCCAGGTCAACGAAATGCCACACACCCAGGTGTAAGAAACAACATTGCCCAGGCACGGTCTAAGGCCCCCACCTCGTCCCTGAGCTTTGGGGAGCCGGAGGGAGAGCCGAGCCCCACGGCCCTGAGACCCCTTTGCAAAATGCCGGCTTCCCACGGAAACAGTTTTCCTGAGGTGCACACCCTATCCCAAGTGGTTGTGGCAAGGTAAAGCAAATGCCCTCCACCTCTCTGGAAAAAACCACAGTGCCCAGCCATGTTCTAAGCCCTCCCATCCTCCCTGGGCTTCTGGCAGCAGGAGTGAAAAGAGAGGAGCAGAGCACTGGGACCCGTTTGACAAAAACCGGCTTCCCACGGGAAAGTCTTTCTCCACGTGCAGACATGCTCCCAGGTGCCTGTGGCAAGGGGAAGGAAATGCCATACACTGACCTGGAAGAGACCACAGGGCCCAGGCACAGTCTGAACCCTTCCCTCATCCCGGCAGTTTTGCTAGCAGGAGTTCAACCCCAACGAACACAGCTCGGAGACCCTGAGGCAAAACGGCTTCCGACGAACAAGAGGTGTTTGCTGTGGAAAACCTATCCCAAGTGGGGGTAGCCAGGTCAACAAAATGCCACACACCCAGGTGTAAGAAACAACATTGCCCAGGCACGGTCTAAGCCGCTCACCTCGTCCCTGTGCTTTGGGGAGCCGGAGGGACAGCCGAGGCCCACGGCCCTGAGACCCCTTTGCAAAAAGGCGGCTTCCCACGGAAGCAGTTTTCCTGAGGTACAGACCCTCTCCCAAGTGGTTCTGGCAAGGTAAAGCAAATGCCCTCCACTTCTCTGGAATAAACCACAGTGCCCAGCCATGTTCTAAGCCCTCCCATCCTCCCTGGGCTTCTGGCAGCAGGAGTGAAAAGAGAGGAGCAGGGCACTGGGACCCGTTTGACAAAAACCGGCTTCCCAGGGAAAGTCTTTCTCCACGTGCAGACATGCTCCCAGGTGCCTGTGGCAAGGGGAAGGAAATGCCATACACTGACCTGGAAGAGACCACAGGGCCCAGGCACAGTCTGAACCCTACCCTCATCCCGGCGGTTTTGCTAGCAGGAGTTCAACCCCAACCAACACAGCCCGGAGACCCCTGGGGCAAAAACAGCTTCCAATGAACAAGAGGTGCTTGCTGTGGAAAACCTATCCCAAGTGGGAGTAGCCAGGTCAACGAAATGCCACACACCCAGGTTTAAGAAACAACATTGCCCAGGCACGGTCCAAGCCCCTCACCTCGTCCCTGTGCTTTGGGGAGCCGGAGGGACACCCGAGGCCCACGGCCCTGAGACCCCTTTGCAAAAAGGCGGCTTCCCACGGAAACAGTTTTCCTGAGGTACAGACCCTCTCCCAAGTGGTTGTGGCAAGGTAAAGCAAATGCCCTCCACTTCTCTGGAAGAAACCACAGTGCCCAGCCATGTTCTAAGCCCTCCCATCCTCCCTGGGCTTCTGGCAGCAGGAGTGAAAAGAGAGGAGCAGAGCACTGGGACCCGTTTGACAAAAACCGGCTTCCCACGGGAAAGTCTTTCTCCACGTGCAGACATGCTCCCAGGTGCCTGTGGCAGGGGGAAGGAAATGCCATACACTGACCTGGAAGAGACCACAGGGCCCAGGCACAGTCTGAACCCTTCCCTCATCCCGACAGTTTTGCTAGCAGGAGTTCAACCCCAACGAACACAGCCCGGAGACCCCTGGGGCAAAAACGGCTTCCGACGAACAAGAGGTAGTTGCTGTGGAAAACCTATCCCAATGGGAGTAGCCAGGTCAACGAAATGCCACACACCCAGGTGTAAGAAACAACATTGCCCAAGCACGGTCTAAGCCCCCCACCTCGTCCCTGAGGTTTGGGGAGCTGGAGCGAGAGCCGAGCCCCACGGCCCTGAGACCCCTTTGAAAAAGCCGGCTTCCCACGGAAACAGTTTTCCTGAGGTGCACACCCTATCCCAAGTGGTTGTGGCAAGGTAAAGCAAATGCCCTCCACTTCTCTGGAAGTAACCACAGTGCCCTGCCATGTTCTAAGCCCTCCCATCCTCCCTGGGCTTCTGGCAGCAGGAGTGAAAAGAGAGGAGCAGAGCACTGGGACCCGTTTGACAAAAACCGGCTTCCCACGGGAAAGTCATTCTCCACGTGCAGACATGCTCCCAGGTGCCTGTGGCAAGGGGAAGGAAATGCCATACACTGACCTGGAAGAGACCACAGGGCCCAGGCACAGTCTGAACCCTTCCCTCATCCCGGCGGTTTTGCTAGCAGGAGTTCAAGCCCAACGAACACAGCCCGGAGACCCCTGGGGCAAAAACAGCTTCCAATGAACAAGAGGTGCTTGCTGTGGAATACCTATCCCAAGTGGGAGTAGCCAGGTCAACGAAATGCCACACACCCAGGTGTAAGAAACAACATTGCCCAGGCACGGTCCAAGCCCCTCACCTCGTCCCTGTGCTTTGGGGAGCCGGAGGGACACCCGAGGCACACGGCCCTGAGACCCCTTTGCAAAAAGGCGGCTTCCCACGGAAACAGTTTTCCTGAGGTACAGACCCTCTCCCAAGTGGTTGTGGCAAGGTAAAGCAAATGCCCTCCACTTCTCTGGAAGAAACCACAGTGCCCAGCCATGTTCTAAGCCCTCCCATCCTCCCTGGGCTTCTGGCAGCAGGAGTGAAAAGAGAGGAGCAGGGCACTGGGACCCGTTTGACAAAAACCGGCTTCCCACGGGAAAGTCTTGCTCCACGTGCAGACATACTCCCAGGTGCCTGTGGGAGGGGGAAGGAAATGCCATACACTGACCTGGAAGAGACCACAGGGCCCAGGCACAGTCTGAACCCTTCCCTCATCGCGGCAGTTTTGCTAGCAGGAGTTCAACCCCAACAAACACAGCCCGGAGACCCTGAGGCAAAAACGGCTTCAGTCGAACAAGAGGTGCTTTCTGTGGAAAACCTATCCCCAGTGGGAGTAGCCAGGTCAACGAAATGCCACACACCCAGGTTTAAGAAACAACATTGCCCAGGCTCGGTCTAAGCCCCTCACCTCGTCCCTGTGCTTTGGGGAGCCTGAGGGCAGCCGAGCCCCATGGCCCTGAGACCCCTTTGCAAAAAGCCGGCTTCCCACGGAAACAATTTTCCTGCGGTGCAGACCCTATCCCAAGTGGTTGTGGCAAGGTAAAGCAAATGCCCTCCACTTCTCTGGAAGAAACCACAGTGCCCAGCCATGTTCTAAGCCCTCCCATCCTCCCTGGGCTTCTGGCAGCAGGAGTGAAAAGAGAGGAGCAGAGCACTGGGACCCGTTTGACAAAAACCGGCTTCCCACGGGAAAGTCTTGCTCCACGTGCAGACATGCTCCCAGGTGCCTGTGGCAAGGGGAAGGAAATGCCATACACTGACCTGGAAGAGACCACAGGGCCCAGGCACAGTCTGAACCCTTCCCTCATCCCGGCGGTTTTGCTAGCAGGAGTTCAACCCCAACGAACACAGCCCGGAGACCCCTGGGGCAAAAACGGCTTCCAACGAACAAGAGGTACTTGCTGTGGAAAACCTATTCCAAGTGGGAGTAGCCAGGTCAACAAAATGCCACACACCCAGGTGTAAGAAACAACATTGCCCAGGCACGGTCTAAGCCCCTCACCTCGTCCCTGTGCTTTGGGAAGCCGGAGGGACACCCGAGGCCCACGGCCCTGAGACCCCTTTGCAAAAAGCCGGCTTCGCACGGAAACAGTTTTCCTGAGGTGCACACCCTATCCCAAGTGGTTGTGGCAAGGTAATGCAAATGCCCTCCACTTCTCTGGAAGTAACCACAGTGCCCTGCCATGTTCTAAGCCCTCCCATCCTCCCTGGGCTTCTGGCAGCAGGAGTGAAAAGAGAGGAGCAGGGCACTGGGACCCGTTTGACAAAAACCGGCTTCCCACGGGAAAGTCTTGCTCCACGTGCAGACATGCTCCCAGGTGCCTGTGGCAAGGGGAAGGAAATGCCATACACTGACCTGGAAGAGACTACAGGGCCCAGGCACAGTCTGAACCCTTCCCTCATCCCGGCAGTTTTGGTAGCAGGAGTTCAACCCCAACGAACACAGCCCGGAGACCCCTGGGGCAAAAACAGCTTCCAATGAACAAGAGGTGCTTGCTGTGGAATACCTATCCCAAGTGGGAGTAGCCAGGTCAACGAAATGCCACACACCCAGGTGTAAGAAACAACATTGCCCAGGCACGGTCTAAGGCCCCCACCTCGTCCCTGAGCTTTGGGGCGCCGGAGGGAGAGCCGAGCCCCACGGCCCTGAGACCCCTTTGCAAAAAGCCGGCTTCCCACGGAAACAGTTTTCCTGAGGTGCACACCCTATCCCAAGTGGTTGTGGCAAGGTAAAGCAAATGCCCTCCACCTCTCTGGAAAAAACCAAAGTGCCCAGCCATGTTCTAAGCCCTCCCATCCTCCCTGGGCTTCTGGCCGCAGGAGTGAAAAGAGAGGAGCAGAGCACTGGGATCCGTTTGACAAAAACCGGATTCCCACGGGAAAGTCTTTCTCCACGTGCAGACATGCTCCCAGGTGCCTGTGGCAAGGGGAAGGAAATGCCATACACTGACCTGGAAGAGACCACAGGGCCCAGGCACAGTCTGAACCCTTCCCTCATCCCGGCAGTTTTGCTAGCAGGAGTTCAACCCCAACGAACACAGCTCGGAGACCCTGAGGCAAAAACGGCTTCCGACGAACAAGAGGTGCTTGCTGTGGAAAACCTATCCCAAGTGGGAGTAGCCAGGTCAACGAAATGCCACACACCCAGGTGTAAGAAACAACATTGCCCAGGCACGGTCCAAGCCCCTCACCTCGTCCCTGTGCTTTGGGGAGCCGGAGGGACACCCGAGGCCCACGGCCCTGAGACCCCTTTGCAAAAAGGCGGCTTCCCACGGAAACAGTTTTCCTGAGGTACAGACCCTCTCCCAAGTGGTTGTGGCAAGGTAAAGCAAATGCCCTCCACTTCTCTGGAAGAAACCACAGTGCCCAGCCATGTTCTAAGCCCTCCCATCCTCCCTGGGCTTCTGGCAGCAGGAGTGAAAAGAGAGGAGCAGAGCACTGGGACCCGTTTGACAAAAACCGGCTTCCCACGGGAAAGTCTTGCTCCACGTGCAGACATGCTCCCAGGTGCCTGTGGCAGGGGGAAGGAAATGCCATACACTGACCTGGAAGAGACCACAGGGCCCAGGCACAGTCTGAACCCTTCCCTCATCCCGGCAGTTTTGCTAGCAGGAGTTCAACCCCAACGAACACAGCCCGGAGACCCCTGGGGCAAAAACGGCTTCCGACGAACAAGAGGTAGTTGCTGTGGAAAACCTATCCCAATGGGAGTAGCCAGGTCAACGAAATGCCACACACCCAGGTGTAAGAAACAACATTGCCCAGGCACGGTCTAAGGCCCCCACCTCGTCCCTGAGCTTTGGGGAGCTGGAGGGAGAGCCGAGCCCCACGGCCCTGAGACCCCTTTGAAAAAGCCGGCTTCCCACGGAAACAGTTTTCCTGAGGTGCACACCCTATCCCAAGTGGTTGTGGCAAGGTAATGCAAATGCCCTCCACTTCTCCGGAAGTAACCACAGTGCCCTGCCATGTTCTAAGCCCTCCCATCCTCCCTGGGCTTCTGGCAGCAGGAGTGAAAAGAGAGGAGCAGGGCACTGGGACCCGTTGACAAAAACCGGCTTCCCACGGGAAAGTCTTGCTCCACGTGCAGATATGCTCCCAGGTGCCTGTGGCAAGGGGAAGGAAATGCCATACACTGACCTGGAAGAGACCACAGGGCCCAGGCACAGTCTGAACCCTTCCCTCATCCCGGCGGTTTTGCTAGCAGGAGTTCAAGCCCAACGAACACAGCCCGGAGACCCCTGGGGCAAAAACAGCTTCCAATGAACAAGAGGTGCTTGCTGTGGAATACCTATCCCAAGTGGGAGTAGCCAGGTCAACGAAATGCCACACACCCAGGTGTAAGAAACAACATTGCCCAGGCACGGTCCAAGCCCCTCACCTCGTCCCTGTGCTTTGGGGAGCCGGAGGGACACCCGAGGCACACGGCCCTGAGACCCCTTTGCAAAAAGGCGGCTTCCCACGGAAACAGTTTTCCTGAGGTACAGACCCTCTCCCAAGTGGTTGTGGCAAGGTAAAGCAAATGCCCTCCACTTCTCTGGAAGAAACCACAGTGCCCAGCCATGTTCTAAGCCCTCCCATCCTCCCTGGGCTTCTGGCAGCAGGAGTGAAAAGAGAGGAGCAGGGCACTGGGACCCGTTTGACAAAAACCGGCTTCCCACGGGAAAGTCTTGCTCCACGTGCAGACATACTCCCAGGTGCCTGTGGCAGGGGGAAGGAAATGCCATACACTGACCTGGAAGAGACCACAGGGCCCAGGCACAGTCTGAACCCTTCCCTCATCGCGGCAGTTTTGCTAGCAGGAGTTCAACCCCAACAAACACAGCCCGGAGACCCTGAGGCAAAAACGGCTTCAGTCGAACAAGAGGTGCTTTCTGTGGAAAACCTATCCCCAGTGGGAGTAGCCAGGTCAACGAAATGCCACACACCCAGGTTTAAGAAACAACATTGCCCAGGCTCGGTCTAAGCCCCTCACCTCGTCCCTGTGCTTTGGGGAGCCTGAGGGCAGCCGAGCCCCATGGCCCTGAGACCCCTTTACAAAAAGCCGGCTTCCCACGGAAACAGTTTTCCTGCGGTGCAGACCCTATCCCAAGTGGTTGTGGCAAGGTAAAGCAAATGCCCTCCACTTCTCTGGAAGAAACCACAGTGCCCAGCCATGTTCTAAGCCCTCCCATCCTCCCTGGGCTTCTGGCAGCAGGAGTGAAAAGAGAGGAGCAGAGCACTGGGACCCGTTTGACAAAAACCGGCTTCCCACGGGAAAGTCTTGCTCCACGTGCAGACATGCTCCCAGGTGCCTGTGGCAAGGGGAAGGAAATGCCATACACTGACCTGGAAGAGACCACAGGGCCCAGGCACAGTCTGAACCCTTCCCTCATCCCGGCGGTTTTGCTAGCAGGAGTTCAACCCCAACGAACACAGCCCGGAGACCCCTGGGGCAAAAACGGCTTCCAACGAACAAGAGGTACTTGCTGTGGAAAACCTATCCCAAGTGGGAGTAGCCAGGTCAACAAAATGCCACACACCCAGGTGTAAGAAACAACATTGCCCAGGCACGGTCTAAGCCCCTCACCTCGTCCCTGTGCTTTGGGAAGCCGGAGGGACACCCGAGGCCCACGGCCCTGAGACCCCTTTGCAAAAAGCCGGCTTCGCACGGAAACAGTATTCCTGAGGTGCACACCCTATCCCAAGTGGTTGTGGCAAGGTAATGCAAATGCCCTCCACTTCTCTGGAAGTAACCACAGTGCCCTGCCATGTTCTAAGCCCTCCCATCCTCCCTGGGCTTCTGGCAGCAGGAGTGAAAAGAGAGGAGCAGGGCACTGGGACCCGTTTGACAAAAACCGGCTTCCCACGGGAAAGTCTTGCTCCACGTGCAGACATGCTCCCAGGTGCCTGTGGCAAGGGGAAGGAAATGCCATACACTGACCTGGAAGAGACTACAGGGCCCAGGCACAGTCTGAACCCTTCCCTCATCCCGGCAGTTTTGGTAGCAGGAGTTCAACCCCAACGAACACAGCCCGGAGACCCCTGGGGCAAAAACAGCTTCCAATGAACAAGAGGTGCTTGCTGTGGAATACCTATCCCAAGTGGGAGTAGCCAGGTCAACGAAATGCCACACACCCAGGTGTAAGAAACAACATTGCCCAGGCACGGTCTAAGGCCCCCACCTCGTCCCTGAGCTTTGGGGCGCCGGAGGGAGAGCCGAGCCCCACGGCCCTGAGACCCCTTTGCAAAAAGCCGGCTTCCCACGGAAACAGTTTTCCTGAGGTGCACACCCTATCCCAAGTGGTTGTGGCAAGGTAAAGCAAATGCCCTCCACCTCTCTGGAAAAAACCACAGTGCCCAGCCATGTTCTAAGCCCTCCCATCCTCCCTGGGCTTCTGGCAGCAGGAGTGAAAAGAGAGGAGCAGAGCACTAGGACCCGTTTGACAAAAACCGGCTTCCCACGGGAAAGTCTTTCTCCACGTGCAGACATGCTCCCAGGTGCCTGTGGCAAGGGGAAGGAAATGCCATACACTGACCTGGAAGAGACCACAGGGCCCAGGCACAGTCTGAACCCTTCCCTCATCCCGGCAGTTTTGCTAGCAGGAGTTCAAGCCCAACGAACACAGCCCGGAGACCCCTGGGGCAAAAACGCCTTCCGACGAATAGGAGGTGCTTGCTGTGGAAAACCTATCCCAAGTGGGGGTAGCCAGGTCAACAAAATGCCACATACCCAGGTGTAAGAAACAACATTGCCCAGGCACGGTCTAAGCCCCTCACCTCGTCCCTGAGCTTTGGGGAGCCGGAGGGAGAGCCGAGCCCCACGGCCCTGAGACCCCTTTGAAAAAGCCGGCTTCCCACGGAAACAGTTTTCCTGAGGTGCACACCCTATCCCAAGTGGTTGTGGCAAGGTAAAGCAAATGCCCTCCACCTCTCTGGAAAAAACCACAGTGCCCAGCCATGTTCTAAGCCCTCCCATCCTCCCTGGGCTTCTGGCAGCAGGAGTGAAAAGAGAGGAGAAGAGCACTGCGACCCGTTTGACAAAAACCGGCTTCCCACGGGAAAGTCTTTCTCCACGTGCAGACATGCTCCCAGGTGCCTGTGGCAAGGGGAAGGAAATGCCATACACTGACCTGGAAGAGACCACAGGGCCCAGGCACAGTCTGAACCCTTCCCTCATCCCGGCAGTTTTGCTAGCAGGAGTTCAACCCCAACGAACACAGCTCGGAGACCCTGAGGCAAAAACGGCTTCCGACGAACAAGAGGTGTTTGCTGTGGAAAACCTATCCCAAGTGGGGGTAGCCAGGTCAACAAAATGCCACACACCCAGGTGTAAGAAACAACATTGCCCAGGCACGGTCTAAGCCCCTCACCTCGTCCCTGTGCTTTGGGGAGCCGGAGGGACAGCCGAGGCCCACGGCCCTGAGACCCCTTTGCAAAAAGGCGTCTTCCCACGGAAACAGTTTTCCTGAGGTACAGACCCTCTCCCAAGTGGTTGTGGCAAGGTAAAGCAAATGCCCTCCCCCTCTCTGGAAAAAACAACAGTGCCCAGCCATGTTCTAAGCCCTCCCATCCTCCCTGGGCTTCTGGCAGCAGGAGTGAAAAGAGAGGAAAAGAGCACTGGGATCCGTTTGACAAAAACCGGATTCCCACGGGAAAGTCTTTCTCCACGTGCAGACATGCTCCCAGGTGCCTGTGGCAAGGGGAAGGAAATGCCATACACTGACCTGGAAGAGACCACAGGGCCCAGGCACAGTCTGAACGCTTCCCTCATCGCGGCAGTTTTGCTAGCAGGAGTTCAACCCCAAGGAACACAGCTCGGAGACCCTGAGGCAAAAACGGCTTCCGACGAACAAGAGGTGCTTGCTGTGGAAAACCTATCCCAAGTGGGGGTAGCCAGGTCAACAAAATGCCACACACCCAGGTGTAAGAAACAACATTGCCCAGGCACGGTCTAAGCCCCTCACCTCGTCCCTGTGCTTTGGGGAGCCGGAGGGACAGCCGAGGCCCACGGCCCTGAGACCCCTTTGCAAAAAGGCGGCTTCCCACGGAAACAGTTTTCCTGAGGTACAGACCCTCTCCCAAGTGGTTGTGGCAAGGTAAAGCAAATGCCCTCCACTTCTCTGGAAGAAACCACATTGCCCAGCCATGTTCTAAGCCCTCCCATCCTCCCTGGGCTTCTGGCAGCAGGAGTGAAAAGAGAGGAAAAGAGCACTGGGATCCGTTTGACAAAAACCGGATTCCCACGGGAAAGTCTTTCTCCACGTGCAGACATGCTCCCAGGTGCCTGTGGCAAGGGGAAGGAAATGCCATACACTGACCTGGAAGAGACCACAGGGCCCAGGCACAGTCTGAACGCTTCTCTCATCGCGGCAGTTTTGCTAGCAGGAGTTCAACCCCAAGGAACACAGCTCGGAGACCCTGAGGCAAAAACGGCTTCCGACGAACAAGAGGTGCTTGCTGTGGAAAACCTATCCCAAGTGGGGGTAGCCAGGTCAACAAAATGCCACACACCCAGGTGTAAGAAACAACATTGCCCAGGCACGGTCTAAGCCCCTCACCTCGTCCCTGTGCTTTGGGGAGCCGGAGGGACAGCCGAGGCCCACGGCCCTGAGACCCCTTTGCAAAAAGGCGGCTTCCCACGGAAACAGTTTTCCTGAGGTACAGACCCTCTCCCAAGTGGTTGTGGCAAGGTAAAGCAAATGCCCTCCACTTCTCTGGAAGAAACCACATTGCCCAGCCATGTTCTAAGCCCTCCCATCCTCCCTGGGCTTCTGGCAGCAGGAGTGAAAAGAGAAGAGCAGAGCACTGGGACCCGTTTGACAAAAACCGGCTTCCCACGGGAAAGTCTTTCTCCACGTGCAGACATGCTCCCAGGTGCCTGTGGCAAGGGGAAGGAAATGCCATACACTGACCTGGAAGAGACCACAGGGCCCAGGCACAGTCTGAACCCTACCCTCATCCCGGCGGTTTTGCTAGCAGGAGTTCAACCCCAACCAACACAGCCCGGAGACCCCTGGGGCGAAAACAGCTTCCAATGAACAAGAGGTGCTTGCTGTGGAAAACCTATCCCAAGTGGGAGTAGCCAGGTCAACGAAATGCCACACACCCAGGTGTAAGAAACAACATTGCCCAGGCACGGTCTAAGCCCCCCACCTCGTCCCTGAGCTTTGGGGAGCTGGAGGGATAGCCGAGCCCCACGGCCCTGAGACCCCTTTGAAAAAGCCGGCTTCCCACGGAAACAGTTTTCCTGAGGTGCACACCCTATCCCAAGTGGTTGTGGCAAGGTAAAGCAAATGCCCTCCACCTCTCTGGAAAAAACCACAGTGCCCAGCCATGTTCTAAGCCGTCCCATCCTCCCTGGGCTTCTGGCAGCAGGAGTGAAAAGAGAGGAGCAGAGCACTGGGACCCGTTTGACAAAAACCGGCTTCCCACGGGAAAGTCATTCTCCACGTGCAGACATGCTCCCAGGTGCCTGTGGCAAGGGGAAGGAAATGCCATACACTGACCTGGAAGAGACCACAGGGCCCAGGCACAGTCTGAACCCTTCCCTCATCCCGGCGGTTTTGCTAGCAGGAGTTCAAGCCCAACGAACACAGCCCGGAGACCCCTGGGGCAAAAACGCCTTCCAATGAACAAGAGGTGCTTGCTGTGGAAAACCTATCCCAAGTGGGAGTAGCCAGGTCAACGAAATGCCACACACCCAGGTGTAAGAAACAACATTGCCCAGGCACGGTCCAAGCCCCTCACCTCGTCCCTGTGCTTTGGGGAGCCGGAGGGACACCCGAGGCCCACGGCCCTGAGACCCCTTTGCAAAAAGGCGGCTTCCCACGGAAACAGTTTTCCTGAGGTACAGACCCTCTCCCAAGTGGTTGTGGCAAGGTAAAGCAAATGCCCTCCACTTCTCTGGAAGAAACCACATTGCCCAGCCATGTTCTAAGCCCTCCCATCCTCCCTGGGCTTCTGGCAGCAGGAGTGAAAAGAGAGGAGCAGAGCACTGGGACCCGTTTGACAAAAACCGGCTTCCCACGGGAAAGTCTTTCTCCACGTGCAGACATGCTCCCAGGTGCCTGTGGCAAGGGGAAGGAAATGCCATACACTGACCTGGAAGAGACCACAGGGCCCAGGCACAGTCTGAACCCTACCCTCATCCCGGCGGTTTTGCTAGCAGGAGTTCAACCCCAACCAACACAGCCCGGAGACCCCTGGGGCAAAAACAGCTTCCAATGAACAAGAGGTGCTTGCTGTGGAAAACCTATCCCAAGTGGGAGTAGCCAGGTCAACGAAATGCCACACACCCAGGTGTAAGAAACAACATTGCCCAGGCACGGTCTAAGCCCCCCACCTCGTCCCTGAGCTTTGGGGAGCTGGAGGGATAGCCGAGCCCCACGGCCCTGAGACCCCTTTGAAAAAGCCGGCTTCCCACGGAAACAGTTTTCCTGAGGTGCACACCCTATCCCAAGTGGTTGTGGCAAGGTAAAGCAAATGCCCTCCACCTCTCTGGAAAAAACCACAGTGCCCAGCCATGTTCTAAGCCCTCCCATCCTCCCTGGGCTTCTGGCAGCAGGAGTGAAAAGAGAGGAGCAGAGCACTGGGACCCGTTTGACAAAAACCGGCTTCCCACGGGAAAGTCATTCTCCACGTGCAGACATGCTCCCAGGTGCCTGTGGCAAGGGGAAGGAAATGCCATACACTGACCTGGAAGAGACCACAGGGCCCAGGCACAGTCTGAACCCTTCCCTCATCCCGGCGGTTTTGCTAGCAGGAGTTCAAGCCCAACGAACACAGCCCGGAGACCCCTGGGGCAAAAACGCCTTCCAATGAACAAGAGGTGCTTGCTGTGGAAAACCTATCCCAAGTGGGAGTAGCCAGGTCAACGAAATGCCACACACCCAGGTGTAAGAAACAACATTGCCCAGGCACGGTCCAAGCCCCTCACCTCGTCCCTGTGCTTTGGGGAGCCGGAGGGACACCCGAGGCCCACGGCCCTGAGACCCCTTTGCAAAAAGGCGGCTTCCCACGGAAACAGTTTTCCTGAGGTACAGACCCTCTCCCAAGTGGTTGTGGCAAGGTAAAGCAAATGCCCTCCACTTCTCTGGAAGAAACCACAGTGCCCAGCCATGTTCTAAGCCCTCCCATCCTCCCTGGGCTTCTGGCAGCAGGAGTGAAAAGAGAGGAGCAGAGCACTGGGACCCGTTTGACAAAAACCGGCTTCCCACGGGAAAGTCTTGCTCCACGTGCAGACATGCTCCCAGGTGCCTGTGGCAGGGGGAAGGAAATGCCATACACTGACCTGGAAGAGACCACAGGGCCCAGGCACAGTCTGAACCCTTCCCTCATCCCGGCCGTTTTGCTAGCAGGAGTTCAACCCCAACGAACACAGCCCGGAGACCCCTGGGGCAAAAACGGCTTACGACGAACAAGAGGTAGTTGCTGTGGAAAACCTATCCCAATGGGAGTAGCCAGGTCAACGAAATGCCACACACCCAGGTGTAAGAAACAACATTGCCCAGGCACGGTCTAAGCCCCCCACCTCGTCCCTGAGCTTTGGGGAGCTGGAGGGAGAGCCGAGCCCCACGGCCCTGAGACCCCTTTGAAAAAGCCGGCTTCCCACGGAAACAGTTTTCCTGAGGTGCACACCCTATCCCAAGTGGTTGTGGCAAGGTAAAGCAAATGCCCTCCACCTCTCTGGAAAAAACCACAGTGCCCAGCCATGTTCTAAGCCCTCCCATCCTCCCTGGGCTTCTGGCAGCAGGAGTGAAAAGAGAGGAGCAGAGCACTGGGACCCGTTTGACAAAAACCGGCTTCCCACGGGAAAGTCTTTCTCCACGTGCAGACATGCTCCCAGGTGCCTGTAGCAAGGGGAAGGAAATGCCATACACTGACCTGGAAGAGACCACAGGGCCCAGGCACAGTCTGAACCCTTCCCTCATCCCGGCAGTTTTGCTAGCAGGAGTTCAAGCCCAACGAACACAGCCCGGAGACCCCTGGGGCAAAAACGCCTTCCGACGAACAAGAGGTGCTTGCTGTGGAAAACCTATCCCAAGTGGGGGTAGCCAGGTCAACAAAATGCCACATACCCAGGTGTAAGAAACAACATTGCCCAGGCACGGTCTAAGCCCCTCACCTCGTCCCGGTGCTTTGGGAAGCCGGAGGGACACCCGAGGCCCACGGCCCTGAGACCCCTTTTCAAAAAGCCGGCTTCCCACGGAAACAGTTTTCCTGAGGTGCACACCCTATCCCAAGTGGTTGTGGCAAGGTAATGCAAATGCCCTCCACTTCTCAGGAAGTAACCACAGTGCCCTGCCATGTTCTAAGCCCTCCCATCCTCCCTGGGCTTCTGGCAGCAGGAGTGAAAAGAGAGGAGCAGGGCACTGGGACCCGTTTGACAAAAACCGGCTTCCCACGGGAAACTCTTGCTCCACGTGCAGATATGCTCCCAGGTGCCTGTGGCAAGGGGAAGGAAATGCCATACACTGACCTGGAAGAGACTACAGGGCACAGGCACAGTCTGAACCCTTCCCTCATCCCGGCAGTTTTGGTAGCAGGAGTTCAACCCCAACGAACACAGCCCGGAGACCCCTGGGGCAAAAACAGCTTCCAATGAACAAGAGGTGCTTGCTGTGGAATACCTATCCCAAGTGGGAGTAGCCAGGTCAACGAAATGCCACACACCCAGGTGTAAGAAACAACATTGCCCAGGCACGGTCTAAGGCCCCCACCTCGTCCCTGAGCTTTGGGGAGCCGGAGGGAGAGCCGAGCCCCACGGCCCTGAGACCCCTTTGCAAAAAGCCGGCTTCCCACGGAAACAGTTTTCCTGAGGTGCACACCCTATCCCAAGTGGTTGTGGCAAGGTAAAGCAAATGCCCTCCACCTCTCTGGAAAAAACCACAGTGCCCAGCCATGTTCTAAGCCCTCCCATCCTCCCTGGGCTTCTGGCAGCAGGAGTGAAAAGAGAGGAGCAGAGCACTGGGACCCGTTTGACAAAAACCGGCTTCCCACGGGAAAGTCTTTCTCCACGTGCAGACATGCTCCCAGGTGCCTGTGGCAAGGGGAAGGAAATGCCATACACTGACCTGGAAGAGACCACAGGGCCCAGGCACAGTCTGAACCCTTCCCTCATCCCGGCAGTTTTGCTAGCAGGAGTTCAACCCCAACGAACACAGCTCGGAGACCCTGAGGCAAAACGGCTTCCGACGAACAAGAGGTGTTTGCTGTGGAAAACCTATCCCAAGTGGGGGTAGCCAGGTCAACAAAATGCCACACACCCAGGTGTAAGAAACAACATTGCCCAGGCACGGTCTAAGCCCCTCACCTCGTCCCTGTGCTTTGGGGAGCCGGAGGGACAGCCGAGGCCCACGGCCCTGAGACCCCTTTGCAAAAAGGCGGCTTCCCACGGAAGCAGTTTTCCTGAGGTACAGACCCTCTCCCAAGTGGTTGTGGCAAGGTAAAGCAAATGCCCTCCACTTCTCTGGAATAAACCACAGTGCCCAGCCATGTTCTAAGCCCTCCCATCCTCCCTGGGCTTCTGGCAGCAGGAGTGAAAAGAGAGGAGCAGGGCACTGGGACCCGTTTGACAAAAACCGGCTTCCCACGGGAAAGTCTTTCTCCACGTGCAGACATGCTCCCAGGTGCCTGTGGCAAGGGGAAGGAAATGCCATACACTGACCTGGAAGAGACCACAGGGCCCAGGCACAGTCTGAACCCTACCCTCATCCCGGCGGTTTTGCTAGCAGGAGTTCAACCCCAACCAACACAGCCCGGAGACCCCTGGGGCAAAAACAGCTTCCAATGAACAAGAGGTGCTTGCTGTGGAAAACCTATCCCAAGTGGGAGTAGCCAGGTCAACGAAATGCCACACTACCAGGTGTAAGAAACAACATTGCCCAGGCACGGTCCAAGCCCCTCACCTCGTCCCTGTGCTTTGGGGAGCCGGAGGGACACCCGAGGCCCACGGCCCTGAGACCCCTTTGCAAAAAGGCGGCTTCCCACGGAAACAGTTTTCCTGAGGTACAGACCCTCTCCCAAGTGGTTGTGGCAAGGTAAAGCAAATGCCCTCCACTTCTCTGGAAGAAACCACAGTGCCCAGCCATGTTCTAAGCCCTCCCATCCTCCCTGGGCTTCTGGCAGCAGGAGTGAAAAGAGAGGAGCAGAGCACTGGGACCCGTTTGACAAAAACCGGCTTCCCACGGGAAAGTCTTTCTCCACGTGCAGACATGCTCCCAGGTGCCTGTGGCAGGGGGAAGGAAATGCCATACACTGACCTGGAAGAGACCACAGGGCCCAGGCACAGTCTGAACCCTTCCCTCATCCCGACAGTTTTGCTAGCAGGAGTTCAACCCCAAGGAACACAGCCCGGAGACCCCTGGGGCAAAAACGGCTTCCGACGAACAAGAGGTAGTTGCTGTGGAAAACCTATCCCAATGGGAGTAGCCAGGTCAACGAAATGCCACACACCCAGGTGTAAGAAACAACATTGCCCAAGCACGGTCTAAGCCCCCCACCTCGTCCCTGAGGTTTGGGGAGCTGGAGCGAGAGCCGAGCCCCACGGCCCTGAGACCCCTTTGAAAAAGCCGGCTTCCCACGGAAACAGTTTTCCTGAGGTGCACACCCTATCCCAAGTGGTTGTGGCAAGGTAATGCAAATGCCCTCCACTTCTCTGGAAGTAACCACAGTGCCCTGCCATGTTCTAAGCCCTCCCATCCTCCCTGGGCTTCTGGCAGCAGGAGTGAAAAGAGAGGAGCAGAGCACTGGGACCCGTTTGACAAAAACCGGCTTCCCACGGGAAAGTCTTTCTCCACGTGCAGACATGCTCCCAGGTGCCTGTGGCAAGGGGAAGGAAATGCCATACACTGACCTGGAAGAGACCACAGGGCCCAGGCACAGTCTGAACCCTTCCCTCATCCCGGCAGTTTTGCTAGCAGGAGTTAAACCCCAACGAACACAGCCCGGAGACCCCTGGGGCAAAAACGCCTTCCGACGAACAAGAGGTGCTTGCTGTGGAAAACCTATCCCAAGTGGGGGTAGCCAGGTCAACAAAATGCCACACACCCAGGTGTAAGAAACAACATTGCCCAGGCACGGTCTAAGCCCCTCACCTCGTCCCTGTGCTTTGGGAAGCCGGAGGGACAGCCGAGGCCCACGGCCCTGAGACCCCTTTGCAAAAAGCCGGCTTCCCACGGAAACAGTTTTCCTGAGGTGCACACCCTATCCCAAGTGGTTGTGGCAAGGTAAAGCAAATGCCCTCCACTTCTCTGGAAGAAACCACAGTGCCCAGCCATGTTCTAAGCCCTCCCATCCTCCCTGGGCTTCTGGCAGCAGGAGTGAAAAGAGAGGAGCAGAGCACTGGGACCCGTTTGACAAAAACCGGCTTCCCACGGGAAAGTCTTTCTCCACGTGCAGACATGCTCCCAGGTGCCTGTGGCAAGGGGAAGGAAATGCCATACACTGACCTGGAAGAGACCACAGGGCCCAGGCACAGTCTGAACCCTACCCTCATCCCGGCGGTTTTGCTAGCAGGAGTTCAACCCCAACCAACACAGCCCGGAGACCCCTGGGGCAAAAACAGCTTCCAATGAACAAGAGGTGCTTGCTGTGGAAAACCTATCCCAAGTGGGAGTAGCCAGGTCAACGAAATGCCACACACCCAGGTGTAAGAAACAACATTGCCCAGGCACGGTCTAAGCCCCCCACCTCGTCCCTGAGCTTTGGGGAGCTGGAGGGATAGCCGAGCCCCACGGCCCTGAGACCCCTTTGAAAAAGCCGGCTTCCCACGGAAACAGTTTTCCTGAGGTGCACACCCTATCCCAAGTGGTTGTGGCAAGGTAAAGCAAATGCCCTCCACCTCTCTGGAAAAAACCACAGTGCCCAGCCATGTTCTAAGCCCTCCCATCCTCCCTGGGCTTCTGGCAGCAGGAGTGAAAAGAGAGGAGCAGAGCACTGGGACCCGTTTGACAAAAACCGGCTTCCCACGGGAAAGTCATTCTCCACGTGCAGACATGCTCCCAGGTGCCTGTGGCAAGGGGAAGGAAATGCCATACACTGACCTGGAAGAGACCACAGGGCCCAGGCACAGTCTGAACCCTTCCCTCATCCCGGCGGTTTTGCTAGCAGGAGTTCAAGCCCAACGAACACAGCCCGGAGACCCCTGGGGCAAAAACAGCTTCCAATGAACAAGAGGTGCTTGCTGTGGAATACCTATCCCAAGTGGGAGTAGCCAGGTCAACGAAATGCCACACACCCAGGTGTAAGAAACAACATTGCCCAGGCACGGTCCAAGCCCCTCACCTCGTCCCTGTGCTTTGGGGAGCCGGAGGGACACCCGAGGCACACGGCCCTGAGACCCCTTTGCAAAAAGGCGGCTTCCCACGGAAACAGTTTTCCTGAGGTACAGACCCTCTCCCAAGTGGTTGTGGCAAGGTAAAGCAAATGCCCTCCACTTCTCTGGAAGAAACCACAGTGCCCAGCCATGTTCTAAGCCCTCCCATCCTCCCTGGGCTTCTGGCAGCAGGAGTGAAAAGAGAGGAGCAGGGCACTGGGACCCGTTTGACAAAAACCGGCTTCCCACGGGAAAGTCTTGCTCCACGTGCAGACATACTCCCAGGTGCCTGTGGGAGGGGGAAGGAAATGCCATACACTGACCTGGAAGAGACCACAGGGCCCAGGCACAGTCTGAACCCTTCCCTCATCGCGGCAGTTTTGCTAGCAGGAGTTCAACCCCAACAAACACAGCCCGGAGACCCTGAGGCAAAAACGGCTTCAGTCGAACAAGAGGTGCTTTCTGTGGAAAACCTATCCCCAGTGGGAGTAGCCAGGTCAACGAAATGCCACACACCCAGGTTTAAGAAACAACATTGCCCAGGCTCGGTCTAAGCCCCTCACCTCGTCCCTGTGCTTTGGGGAGCCTGAGGGCAGCCGAGCCCCATGGCCCTGAGACCCCTTTGCAAAAAGCCGGCTTCCCACGGAAACAATTTTCCTGCGGTGCAGACCCTATCCCAAGTGGTTGTGGCAAGGTAAAGCAAATGCCCTCCACTTCTCTGGAAGAAACCACAGTGCCCAGCCATGTTCTAAGCCCTCCCATCCTCCCTGGGCTTCTGGCAGCAGGAGTGAAAAGAGAGGAGCAGAGCACTGGGACCCGTTTGACAAAAACCGGCTTCCCACGGGAAAGTCTTGCTCCACGTGCAGACATGCTCCCAGGTGCCTGTGGCAAGGGGAAGGAAATGCCATACACTGACCTGGAAGAGACCACAGGGCCCAGGCACAGTCTGAACCCTTCCCTCATCCCGGCGGTTTTGCTAGCAGGAGTTCAACCCCAACGAACACAGCCCGGAGACCCCTGGGGCAAAAACGGCTTCCAACGAACAAGAGGTACTTGCTGTGGAAAACCTATTCCAAGTGGGAGTAGCCAGGTCAACAAAATGCCACACACCCAGGTGTAAGAAACAACATTGCCCAGGCACGGTCTAAGCCCCTCACCTCGTCCCTGTGCTTTGGGAAGCCGGAGGGACACCCGAGGCCCACGGCCCTGAGACCCCTTTGCAAAAAGCCGGCTTCGCACGGAAACAGTTTTCCTGAGGTGCACACCCTATCCCAAGTGGTTGTGGCAAGGTAATGCAAATGCCCTCCACTTCTCTGGAAGTAACCACAGTGCCCTGCCATGTTCTAAGCCCTCCCATCCTCCCTGGGCTTCTGGCAGCAGGAGTGAAAAGAGAGGAGCAGGGCACTGGGACCCGTTTGACAAAAACCGGCTTCCCACGGGAAAGTCTTGCTCCACGTGCAGACATGCTCCCAGGTGCCTGTGGCAAGGGGAAGGAAATGCCATACACTGACCTGGAAGAGACTACAGGGCCCAGGCACAGTCTGAACCCTTCCCTCATCCCGGCAGTTTTGGTAGCAGGAGTTCAACCCCAACGAACACAGCCCGGAGACCCCTGGGGCAAAAACAGCTTCCAATGAACAAGAGGTGCTTGCTGTGGAATACCTATCCCAAGTGGGAGTAGCCAGGTCAACGAAATGCCACACACCCAGGTGTAAGAAACAACATTGCCCAGGCACGGTCTAAGGCCCCCACCTCGTCCCTGAGCTTTGGGGCGCCGGAGGGAGAGCCGAGCCCCACGGCCCTGAGACCCCTTTGCAAAAAGCCGGCTTCCCACGGAAACAGTTTTCCTGAGGTGCACACCCTATCCCAAGTGGTTGTGGCAAGGTAAAGCAAATGCCCTCCACCTCTCTGGAAAAAACCAAAGTGCCCAGCCATGTTCTAAGCCCTCCCATCCTCCCTGGGCTTCTGGCCGCAGGAGTGAAAAGAGAGGAGCAGAGCACTGGGATCCGTTTGACAAAAACCGGATTCCCACGGGAAAGTCTTTCTCCACGTGCAGACATGCTCCCAGGTGCCTGTGGCAAGGGGAAGGAAATGCCATACACTGACCTGGAAGAGACCACAGGGCCCAGGCACAGTCTGAACCCTTCCCTCATCCCGGCAGTTTTGCTAGCAGGAGTTCAACCCCAACGAACACAGCTCGGAGACCCTGAGGCAAAAACGGCTTCCGACGAACAAGAGGTGCTTGCTGTGGAAAACCTATCCCAAGTGGGAGTAGCCAGGTCAACGAAATGCCACACACCCAGGTGTAAGAAACAACATTGCCCAGGCACGGTCCAAGCCCCTCACCTCGTCCCTGTGCTTTGGGGAGCCGGAGGGACACCCGAGGCCCACGGCCCTGAGACCCCTTTGCAAAAAGGCGGCTTCCCACGGAAACAGTTTTCCTGAGGTACAGACCCTCTCCCAAGTGGTTGTGGCAAGGTAAAGCAAATGCCCTCCACTTCTCTGGAAGAAACCACAGTGCCCAGCCATGTTCTAAGCCCTCCCATCCTCCCTGGGCTTCTGGCAGCAGGAGTGAAAAGAGAGGAGCAGAGCACTGGGACCCGTTTGACAAAAACCGGCTTCCCACGGGAAAGTCTTGCTCCACGTGCAGACATGCTCCCAGGTGCCTGTGGCAGGGGGAAGGAAATGCCATACACTGACCTGGAAGAGACCACAGGGCCCAGGCACAGTCTGAACCCTTCCCTCATCCCGGCAGTTTTGCTAGCAGGAGTTCAACCCCAACGAACACAGCCCGGAGACCCCTGGGGCAAAAACGGCTTCCGACGAACAAGAGGTAGTTGCTGTGGAAAACCTATCCCAATGGGAGTAGCCAGGTCAACGAAATGCCACACACCCAGGTGTAAGAAACAACATTGCCCAGGCACGGTCTAAGGCCCCCACCTCGTCCCTGAGCTTTGGGGAGCTGGAGGGAGAGCCGAGCCCCACGGCCCTGAGACCCCTTTGAAAAAGCCGGCTTCCCACGGAAACAGTTTTCCTGAGGTGCACACCCTATCCCAAGTGGTTGTGGCAAGGTAATGCAAATGCCCTCCACTTCTCCGGAAGTAACCACAGTGCCCTGCCATGTTCTAAGCCCTCCCATCCTCCCTGGGCTTCTGGCAGCAGGAGTGAAAAGAGAGGAGCAGGGCACTGGGACCCGTTGACAAAAACCGGCTTCCCACGGGAAAGTCTTGCTCCACGTGCAGATATGCTCCCAGGTGCCTGTGGCAAGGGGAAGGAAATGCCATACACTGACCTGGAAGAGACCACAGGGCCCAGGCACAGTCTGAACCCTTCCCTCATCCCGGCGGTTTTGCTAGCAGGAGTTCAAGCCCAACGAACACAGCCCGGAGACCCCTGGGGCAAAAACAGCTTCCAATGAACAAGAGGTGCTTGCTGTGGAATACCTATCCCAAGTGGGAGTAGCCAGGTCAACGAAATGCCACACACCCAGGTGTAAGAAACAACATTGCCCAGGCACGGTCCAAGCCCCTCACCTCGTCCCTGTGCTTTGGGGAGCCGGAGGGACACCCGAGGCACACGGCCCTGAGACCCCTTTGCAAAAAGGCGGCTTCCCACGGAAACAGTTTTCCTGAGGTACAGACCCTCTCCCAAGTGGTTGTGGCAAGGTAAAGCAAATGCCCTCCACTTCTCTGGAAGAAACCACAGTGCCCAGCCATGTTCTAAGCCCTCCCATCCTCCCTGGGCTTCTGGCAGCAGGAGTGAAAAGAGAGGAGCAGGGCACTGGGACCCGTTTGACAAAAACCGGCTTCCCACGGGAAAGTCTTGCTCCACGTGCAGACATACTCCCAGGTGCCTGTGGCAGGGGGAAGGAAATGCCATACACTGACCTGGAAGAGACCACAGGGCCCAGGCACAGTCTGAACCCTTCCCTCATCGCGGCAGTTTTGCTAGCAGGAGTTCAACCCCAACAAACACAGCCCGGAGACCCTGAGGCAAAAACGGCTTCAGTCGAACAAGAGGTGCTTTCTGTGGAAAACCTATCCCCAGTGGGAGTAGCCAGGTCAACGAAATGCCACACACCCAGGTTTAAGAAACAACATTGCCCAGGCTCGGTCTAAGCCCCTCACCTCGTCCCTGTGCTTTGGGGAGCCTGAGGGCAGCCGAGCCCCATGGCCCTGAGACCCCTTTACAAAAAGCCGGCTTCCCACGGAAACAGTTTTCCTGCGGTGCAGACCCTATCCCAAGTGGTTGTGGCAAGGTAAAGCAAATGCCCTCCACTTCTCTGGAAGAAACCACAGTGCCCAGCCATGTTCTAAGCCCTCCCATCCTCCCTGGGCTTCTGGCAGCAGGAGTGAAAAGAGAGGAGCAGAGCACTGGGACCCGTTTGACAAAAACCGGCTTCCCACGGGAAAGTCTTGCTCCACGTGCAGACATGCTCCCAGGTGCCTGTGGCAAGGGGAAGGAAATGCCATACACTGACCTGGAAGAGACCACAGGGCCCAGGCACAGTCTGAACCCTTCCCTCATCCCGGCGGTTTTGCTAGCAGGAGTTCAACCCCAACGAACACAGCCCGGAGACCCCTGGGGCAAAAACGGCTTCCAACGAACAAGAGGTACTTGCTGTGGAAAACCTATCCCAAGTGGGAGTAGCCAGGTCAACAAAATGCCACACACCCAGGTGTAAGAAACAACATTGCCCAGGCACGGTCTAAGCCCCTCACCTCGTCCCTGTGCTTTGGGAAGCCGGAGGGACACCCGAGGCCCACGGCCCTGAGACCCCTTTGCAAAAAGCCGGCTTCGCACGGAAACAGTATTCCTGAGGTGCACACCCTATCCCAAGTGGTTGTGGCAAGGTAATGCAAATGCCCTCCACTTCTCTGGAAGTAACCACAGTGCCCTGCCATGTTCTAAGCCCTCCCATCCTCCCTGGGCTTCTGGCAGCAGGAGTGAAAAGAGAGGAGCAGGGCACTGGGACCCGTTTGACAAAAACCGGCTTCCCACGGGAAAGTCTTGCTCCACGTGCAGACATGCTCCCAGGTGCCTGTGGCAAGGGGAAGGAAATGCCATACACTGACCTGGAAGAGACTACAGGGCCCAGGCACAGTCTGAACCCTTCCCTCATCCCGGCAGTTTTGGTAGCAGGAGTTCAACCCCAACGAACACAGCCCGGAGACCCCTGGGGCAAAAACAGCTTCCAATGAACAAGAGGTGCTTGCTGTGGAATACCTATCCCAAGTGGGAGTAGCCAGGTCAACGAAATGCCACACACCCAGGTGTAAGAAACAACATTGCCCAGGCACGGTCTAAGGCCCCCACCTCGTCCCTGAGCTTTGGGGCGCCGGAGGGAGAGCCGAGCCCCACGGCCCTGAGACCCCTTTGCAAAAAGCCGGCTTCCCACGGAAACAGTTTTCCTGAGGTGCACACCCTATCCCAAGTGGTTGTGGCAAGGTAAAGCAAATGCCCTCCACCTCTCTGGAAAAAACCACAGTGCCCAGCCATGTTCTAAGCCCTCCCATCCTCCCTGGGCTTCTGGCAGCAGGAGTGAAAAGAGAGGAGCAGAGCACTAGGACCCGTTTGACAAAAACCGGCTTCCCACGGGAAAGTCTTTCTCCACGTGCAGACATGCTCCCAGGTGCCTGTGGCAAGGGGAAGGAAATGCCATACACTGACCTGGAAGAGACCACAGGGCCCAGGCACAGTCTGAACCCTTCCCTCATCCCGGCAGTTTTGCTAGCAGGAGTTCAAGCCCAACGAACACAGCCCGGAGACCCCTGGGGCAAAAACGCCTTCCGACGAATAGGAGGTGCTTGCTGTGGAAAACCTATCCCAAGTGGGGGTAGCCAGGTCAACAAAATGCCACATACCCAGGTGTAAGAAACAACATTGCCCAGGCACGGTCTAAGCCCCTCACCTCGTCCCTGAGCTTTGGGGAGCCGGAGGGAGAGCCGAGCCCCACGGCCCTGAGACCCCTTTGAAAAAGCCGGCTTCCCACGGAAACAGTTTTCCTGAGGTGCACACCCTATCCCAAGTGGTTGTGGCAAGGTAAAGCAAATGCCCTCCACCTCTCTGGAAAAAACCACAGTGCCCAGCCATGTTCTAAGCCCTCCCATCCTCCCTGGGCTTCTGGCAGCAGGAGTGAAAAGAGAGGAGAAGAGCACTGCGACCCGTTTGACAAAAACCGGCTTCCCACGGGAAAGTCTTTCTCCACGTGCAGACATGCTCCCAGGTGCCTGTGGCAAGGGGAAGGAAATGCCATACACTGACCTGGAAGAGACCACAGGGCCCAGGCACAGTCTGAACCCTTCCCTCATCCCGGCAGTTTTGCTAGCAGGAGTTCAACCCCAACGAACACAGCTCGGAGACCCTGAGGCAAAAACGGCTTCCGACGAACAAGAGGTGTTTGCTGTGGAAAACCTATCCCAAGTGGGGGTAGCCAGGTCAACAAAATGCCACACACCCAGGTGTAAGAAACAACATTGCCCAGGCACGGTCTAAGCCCCTCACCTCGTCCCTGTGCTTTGGGGAGCCGGAGGGACAGCCGAGGCCCACGGCCCTGAGACCCCTTTGCAAAAAGGCGTCTTCCCACGGAAACAGTTTTCCTGAGGTACAGACCCTCTCCCAAGTGGTTGTGGCAAGGTAAAGCAAATGCCCTCCCCCTCTCTGGAAAAAACAACAGTGCCCAGCCATGTTCTAAGCCCTCCCATCCTCCCTGGGCTTCTGGCAGCAGGAGTGAAAAGAGAGGAAAAGAGCACTGGGATCCGTTTGACAAAAACCGGATTCCCACGGGAAAGTCTTTCTCCACGTGCAGACATGCTCCCAGGTGCCTGTGGCAAGGGGAAGGAAATGCCATACACTGACCTGGAAGAGACCACAGGGCCCAGGCACAGTCTGAACGCTTCCCTCATCGCGGCAGTTTTGCTAGCAGGAGTTCAACCCCAAGGAACACAGCTCGGAGACCCTGAGGCAAAAACGGCTTCCGACGAACAAGAGGTGCTTGCTGTGGAAAACCTATCCCAAGTGGGGGTAGCCAGGTCAACAAAATGCCACACACCCAGGTGTAAGAAACAACATTGCCCAGGCACGGTCTAAGCCCCTCACCTCGTCCCTGTGCTTTGGGGAGCCGGAGGGACAGCCGAGGCCCACGGCCCTGAGACCCCTTTGCAAAAAGGCGGCTTCCCACGGAAACAGTTTTCCTGAGGTACAGACCCTCTCCCAAGTGGTTGTGGCAAGGTAAAGCAAATGCCCTCCACTTCTCTGGAAGAAACCACATTGCCCAGCCATGTTCTAAGCCCTCCCATCCTCCCTGGGCTTCTGGCAGCAGGAGTGAAAAGAGAGGAAAAGAGCACTGGGATCCGTTTGACAAAAACCGGATTCCCACGGGAAAGTCTTTCTCCACGTGCAGACATGCTCCCAGGTGCCTGTGGCAAGGGGAAGGAAATGCCATACACTGACCTGGAAGAGACCACAGGGCCCAGGCACAGTCTGAACGCTTCTCTCATCGCGGCAGTTTTGCTAGCAGGAGTTCAACCCCAAGGAACACAGCTCGGAGACCCTGAGGCAAAAACGGCTTCCGACGAACAAGAGGTGCTTGCTGTGGAAAACCTATCCCAAGTGGGGGTAGCCAGGTCAACAAAATGCCACACACCCAGGTGTAAGAAACAACATTGCCCAGGCACGGTCTAAGCCCCTCACCTCGTCCCTGTGCTTTGGGGAGCCGGAGGGACAGCCGAGGCCCACGGCCCTGAGACCCCTTTGCAAAAAGGCGGCTTCCCACGGAAACAGTTTTCCTGAGGTACAGACCCTCTCCCAAGTGGTTGTGGCAAGGTAAAGCAAATGCCCTCCACTTCTCTGGAAGAAACCACATTGCCCAGCCATGTTCTAAGCCCTCCCATCCTCCCTGGGCTTCTGGCAGCAGGAGTGAAAAGAGAAGAGCAGAGCACTGGGACCCGTTTGACAAAAACCGGCTTCCCACGGGAAAGTCTTTCTCCACGTGCAGACATGCTCCCAGGTGCCTGTGGCAAGGGGAAGGAAATGCCATACACTGACCTGGAAGAGACCACAGGGCCCAGGCACAGTCTGAACCCTACCCTCATCCCGGCGGTTTTGCTAGCAGGAGTTCAACCCCAACCAACACAGCCCGGAGACCCCTGGGGCGAAAACAGCTTCCAATGAACAAGAGGTGCTTGCTGTGGAAAACCTATCCCAAGTGGGAGTAGCCAGGTCAACGAAATGCCACACACCCAGGTGTAAGAAACAACATTGCCCAGGCACGGTCTAAGCCCCCCACCTCGTCCCTGAGCTTTGGGGAGCTGGAGGGATAGCCGAGCCCCACGGCCCTGAGACCCCTTTGAAAAAGCCGGCTTCCCACGGAAACAGTTTTCCTGAGGTGCACACCCTATCCCAAGTGGTTGTGGCAAGGTAAAGCAAATGCCCTCCACCTCTCTGGAAAAAACCACAGTGCCCAGCCATGTTCTAAGCCGTCCCATCCTCCCTGGGCTTCTGGCAGCAGGAGTGAAAAGAGAGGAGCAGAGCACTGGGACCCGTTTGACAAAAACCGGCTTCCCACGGGAAAGTCATTCTCCACGTGCAGACATGCTCCCAGGTGCCTGTGGCAAGGGGAAGGAAATGCCATACACTGACCTGGAAGAGACCACAGGGCCCAGGCACAGTCTGAACCCTTCCCTCATCCCGGCGGTTTTGCTAGCAGGAGTTCAAGCCCAACGAACACAGCCCGGAGACCCCTGGGGCAAAAACGCCTTCCAATGAACAAGAGGTGCTTGCTGTGGAAAACCTATCCCAAGTGGGAGTAGCCAGGTCAACGAAATGCCACACACCCAGGTGTAAGAAACAACATTGCCCAGGCACGGTCCAAGCCCCTCACCTCGTCCCTGTGCTTTGGGGAGCCGGAGGGACACCCGAGGCCCACGGCCCTGAGACCCCTTTGCAAAAAGGCGGCTTCCCACGGAAACAGTTTTCCTGAGGTACAGACCCTCTCCCAAGTGGTTGTGGCAAGGTAAAGCAAATGCCCTCCACTTCTCTGGAAGAAACCACATTGCCCAGCCATGTTCTAAGCCCTCCCATCCTCCCTGGGCTTCTGGCAGCAGGAGTGAAAAGAGAGGAGCAGAGCACTGGGACCCGTTTGACAAAAACCGGCTTCCCACGGGAAAGTCTTTCTCCACGTGCAGACATGCTCCCAGGTGCCTGTGGCAAGGGGAAGGAAATGCCATACACTGACCTGGAAGAGACCACAGGGCCCAGGCACAGTCTGAACCCTACCCTCATCCCGGCGGTTTTGCTAGCAGGAGTTCAACCCCAACCAACACAGCCCGGAGACCCCTGGGGCAAAAACAGCTTCCAATGAACAAGAGGTGCTTGCTGTGGAAAACCTATCCCAAGTGGGAGTAGCCAGGTCAACGAAATGCCACACACCCAGGTGTAAGAAACAACATTGCCCAGGCACGGTCTAAGCCCCCCACCTCGTCCCTGAGCTTTGGGGAGCTGGAGGGATAGCCGAGCCCCACGGCCCTGAGACCCCTTTGAAAAAGCCGGCTTCCCACGGAAACAGTTTTCCTGAGGTGCACACCCTATCCCAAGTGGTTGTGGCAAGGTAAAGCAAATGCCCTCCACCTCTCTGGAAAAAACCACAGTGCCCAGCCATGTTCTAAGCCCTCCCATCCTCCCTGGGCTTCTGGCAGCAGGAGTGAAAAGAGAGGAGCAGAGCACTGGGACCCGTTTGACAAAAACCGGCTTCCCACGGGAAAGTCATTCTCCACGTGCAGACATGCTCCCAGGTGCCTGTGGCAAGGGGAAGGAAATGCCATACACTGACCTGGAAGAGACCACAGGGCCCAGGCACAGTCTGAACCCTTCCCTCATCCCGGCGGTTTTGCTAGCAGGAGTTCAAGCCCAACGAACACAGCCCGGAGACCCCTGGGGCAAAAACGCCTTCCAATGAACAAGAGGTGCTTGCTGTGGAAAACCTATCCCAAGTGGGAGTAGCCAGGTCAACGAAATGCCACACACCCAGGTGTAAGAAACAACATTGCCCAGGCACGGTCCAAGCCCCTCACCTCGTCCCTGTGCTTTGGGGAGCCGGAGGGACACCCGAGGCCCACGGCCCTGAGACCCCTTTGCAAAAAGGCGGCTTCCCACGGAAACAGTTTTCCTGAGGTACAGACCCTCTCCCAAGTGGTTGTGGCAAGGTAAAGCAAATGCCCTCCACTTCTCTGGAAGAAACCACAGTGCCCAGCCATGTTCTAAGCCCTCCCATCCTCCCTGGGCTTCTGGCAGCAGGAGTGAAAAGAGAGGAGCAGAGCACTGGGACCCGTTTGACAAAAACCGGCTTCCCACGGGAAAGTCTTGCTCCACGTGCAGACATGCTCCCAGGTGCCTGTGGCAGGGGGAAGGAAATGCCATACACTGACCTGGAAGAGACCACAGGGCCCAGGCACAGTCTGAACCCTTCCCTCATCCCGGCCGTTTTGCTAGCAGGAGTTCAACCCCAACGAACACAGCCCGGAGACCCCTGGGGCAAAAACGGCTTACGACGAACAAGAGGTAGTTGCTGTGGAAAACCTATCCCAATGGGAGTAGCCAGGTCAACGAAATGCCACACACCCAGGTGTAAGAAACAACATTGCCCAGGCACGGTCTAAGCCCCCCACCTCGTCCCTGAGCTTTGGGGAGCTGGAGGGAGAGCCGAGCCCCACGGCCCTGAGACCCCTTTGAAAAAGCCGGCTTCCCACGGAAACAGTTTTCCTGAGGTGCACACCCTATCCCAAGTGGTTGTGGCAAGGTAAAGCAAATGCCCTCCACCTCTCTGGAAAAAACCACAGTGCCCAGCCATGTTCTAAGCCCTCCCATCCTCCCTGGGCTTCTGGCAGCAGGAGTGAAAAGAGAGGAGCAGAGCACTGGGACCCGTTTGACAAAAACCGGCTTCCCACGGGAAAGTCTTTCTCCACGTGCAGACATGCTCCCAGGTGCCTGTAGCAAGGGGAAGGAAATGCCATACACTGACCTGGAAGAGACCACAGGGCCCAGGCACAGTCTGAACCCTTCCCTCATCCCGGCAGTTTTGCTAGCAGGAGTTCAAGCCCAACGAACACAGCCCGGAGACCCCTGGGGCAAAAACGCCTTCCGACGAACAAGAGGTGCTTGCTGTGGAAAACCTATCCCAAGTGGGGGTAGCCAGGTCAACAAAATGCCACATACCCAGGTGTAAGAAACAACATTGCCCAGGCACGGTCTAAGCCCCTCACCTCGTCCCGGTGCTTTGGGAAGCCGGAGGGACACCCGAGGCCCACGGCCCTGAGACCCCTTTTCAAAAAGCCGGCTTCCCACGGAAACAGTTTTCCTGAGGTGCACACCCTATCCCAAGTGGTTGTGGCAAGGTAATGCAAATGCCCTCCACTTCTCAGGAAGTAACCACAGTGCCCTGCCATGTTCTAAGCCCTCCCATCCTCCCTGGGCTTCTGGCAGCAGGAGTGAAAAGAGAGGAGCAGGGCACTGGGACCCGTTTGACAAAAACCGGCTTCCCACGGGAAACTCTTGCTCCACGTGCAGATATGCTCCCAGGTGCCTGTGGCAAGGGGAAGGAAATGCCATACACTGACCTGGAAGAGACTACAGGGCACAGGCACAGTCTGAACCCTTCCCTCATCCCGGCAGTTTTGGTAGCAGGAGTTCAACCCCAACGAACACAGCCCGGAGACCCCTGGGGCAAAAACAGCTTCCAATGAACAAGAGGTGCTTGCTGTGGAATACCTATCCCAAGTGGGAGTAGCCAGGTCAACGAAATGCCACACACCCAGGTGTAAGAAACAACATTGCCCAGGCACGGTCTAAGGCCCCCACCTCGTCCCTGAGCTTTGGGGAGCCGGAGGGAGAGCCGAGCCCCACGGCCCTGAGACCCCTTTGCAAAAAGCCGGCTTCCCACGGAAACAGTTTTCCTGAGGTGCACACCCTATCCCAAGTGGTTGTGGCAAGGTAAAGCAAATGCCCTCCACCTCTCTGGAAAAAACCACAGTGCCCAGCCATGTTCTAAGCCCTCCCATCCTCCCTGGGCTTCTGGCAGCAGGAGTGAAAAGAGAGGAGCAGAGCACTGGGACCCGTTTGACAAAAACCGGCTTCCCACGGGAAAGTCTTTCTCCACGTGCAGACATGCTCCCAGGTGCCTGTGGCAAGGGGAAGGAAATGCCATACACTGACCTGGAAGAGACCACAGGGCCCAGGCACAGTCTGAACCCTTCCCTCATCCCGGCAGTTTTGCTAGCAGGAGTTCAACCCCAACGAACACAGCTCGGAGACCCTGAGGCAAAACGGCTTCCGACGAACAAGAGGTGTTTGCTGTGGAAAACCTATCCCAAGTGGGGGTAGCCAGGTCAACAAAATGCCACACACCCAGGTGTAAGAAACAACATTGCCCAGGCACGGTCTAAGCCCCTCACCTCGTCCCTGTGCTTTGGGGAGCCGGAGGGACAGCCGAGGCCCACGGCCCTGAGACCCCTTTGCAAAAAGGCGGCTTCCCACGGAAGCAGTTTTCCTGAGGTACAGACCCTCTCCCAAGTGGTTGTGGCAAGGTAAAGCAAATGCCCTCCACTTCTCTGGAATAAACCACAGTGCCCAGCCATGTTCTAAGCCCTCCCATCCTCCCTGGGCTTCTGGCAGCAGGAGTGAAAAGAGAGGAGCAGGGCACTGGGACCCGTTTGACAAAAACCGGCTTCCCACGGGAAAGTCTTTCTCCACGTGCAGACATGCTCCCAGGTGCCTGTGGCAAGGGGAAGGAAATGCCATACACTGACCTGGAAGAGACCACAGGGCCCAGGCACAGTCTGAACCCTACCCTCATCCCGGCGGTTTTGCTAGCAGGAGTTCAACCCCAACCAACACAGCCCGGAGACCCCTGGGGCAAAAACAGCTTCCAATGAACAAGAGGTGCTTGCTGTGGAAAACCTATCCCAAGTGGGAGTAGCCAGGTCAACGAAATGCCACACTACCAGGTGTAAGAAACAACATTGCCCAGGCACGGTCCAAGCCCCTCACCTCGTCCCTGTGCTTTGGGGAGCCGGAGGGACACCCGAGGCCCACGGCCCTGAGACCCCTTTGCAAAAAGGCGGCTTCCCACGGAAACAGTTTTCCTGAGGTACAGACCCTCTCCCAAGTGGTTGTGGCAAGGTAAAGCAAATGCCCTCCACTTCTCTGGAAGAAACCACAGTGCCCAGCCATGTTCTAAGCCCTCCCATCCTCCCTGGGCTTCTGGCAGCAGGAGTGAAAAGAGAGGAGCAGAGCACTGGGACCCGTTTGACAAAAACCGGCTTCCCACGGGAAAGTCTTTCTCCACGTGCAGACATGCTCCCAGGTGCCTGTGGCAGGGGGAAGGAAATGCCATACACTGACCTGGAAGAGACCACAGGGCCCAGGCACAGTCTGAACCCTTCCCTCATCCCGACAGTTTTGCTAGCAGGAGTTCAACCCCAACGAACACAGCCCGGAGACCCCTGGGGCAAAAACGGCTTCCGACGAACAAGAGGTAGTTGCTGTGGAAAACCTATCCCAATGGGAGTAGCCAGGTCAACGAAATGCCACACACCCAGGTGTAAGAAACAACATTGCCCAAGCACGGTCTAAGCCCCCCACCTCGTCCCTGAGGTTTGGGGAGCTGGAGCGAGAGCCGAGCCCCACGGCCCTGAGACCCCTTTGAAAAAGCCGGCTTCCCACGGAAACAGTTTTCCTGAGGTGCACACCCTATCCCAAGTGGTTGTGGCAAGGTAATGCAAATGCCCTCCACTTCTCTGGAAGTAACCACAGTGCCCTGCCATGTTCTAAGCCCTCCCATCCTCCCTGGGCTTCTGGCAGCAGGAGTGAAAAGAGAGGAGCAGAGCACTGGGACCCGTTTGACAAAAACCGGCTTCCCACGGGAAAGTCTTTCTCCACGTGCAGACATGCTCCCAGGTGCCTGTGGCAAGGGGAAGGAAATGCCATACACTGACCTGGAAGAGACCACAGGGCCCAGGCACAGTCTGAACCCTTCCCTCATCCCGGCAGTTTTGCTAGCAGGAGTTCAAGCCCAACGAACACAGCCCGGAGACCCCTGGGGCAAAAACGCCTTCCGACGAACAAGAGGTGCTTGCTGTGGAAAACCTATCCCAAGTGGGGGTAGCCAGGTCAACAAAATGCCACATACCCAGGTGTAAGAAACAACATTGCCCAGGCACGGTCTAAGCCCCCCACCTCGTCCCTGAGCTTTGGGGAGCTGGAGGGATAGCCGAGCCCCACGGCCCTGAGACCCCTTTGAAAAAGCCGGCTTCCCACGGAAACAGTTTTCCTGAGGTGCACACCCTATCCCAAGTGGTTGTGGCAAGGTAAAGCAAATGCCCTCCACCTCTCTGGAAAAAACCACAGTGCCCAGCCATGTTCTAAGCCGTCCCATCCTCCCTGGGCTTCTGGCAGCAGGAGTGAAAAGAGAGGAGCAGAGCACTGGGACCCGTTTGACAAAAACCGGCTTCCCACGGGAAAGTCATTCTCCACGTGCAGACATGCTCCCAGGTGCCTGTGGCAAGGGGAAGGAAATGCCATACACTGACCTGGAAGAGACCACAGGGCCCAGGCACAGTCTGAACCCTTCCCTCATCCCGGCGGTTTTGCTAGCAGGAGTTCAAGCCCAACGAACACAGCCCGGAGACCCCTGGGGCAAAAACGCCTTCCAATGAACAAGAGGTGCTTGCTGTGGAAAACCTATCCCAAGTGGGAGTAGCCAGGTCAACGAAATGCCACACACCCAGGTGTAAGAAACAACATTGCCCAGGCACGGTCCAAGCCCCTCACCTCGTCCCTGTGCTTTGGGGAGCCGGAGGGACACCCGAGGCCCACGGCCCTGAGACCCCTTTGCAAAAAGGCGGCTTCCCACGGAAACAGTTTTCCTGAGGTACAGACCCTCTCCCAAGTGGTTGTGGCAAGGTAAAGCAAATGCCCTCCACTTCTCTGGAAGAAACCACATTGCCCAGCCATGTTCTAAGCCCTCCCATCCTCCCTGGGCTTCTGGCAGCAGGAGTGAAAAGAGAGGAGCAGAGCACTGGGACCCGTTTGACAAAAACCGGCTTCCCACGGGAAAGTCTTTCTCCACGTGCAGACATGCTCCCAGGTGCCTGTGGCAAGGGGAAGGAAATGCCATACACTGACCTGGAAGAGACCACAGGGCCCAGGCACAGTCTGAACCCTACCCTCATCCCGGCGGTTTTGCTAGCAGGAGTTCAACCCCAACCAACACAGCCCGGAGACCCCTGGGGCAAAAACAGCTTCCAATGAACAAGAGGTGCTTGCTGTGGAAAACCTATCCCAAGTGGGAGTAGCCAGGTCAACGAAATGCCACACACCCAGGTGTAAGAAACAACATTGCCCAGGCACGGTCTAAGCCCCCCACCTCGTCCCTGAGCTTTGGGGAGCTGGAGGGATAGCCGAGCCCCACGGCCCTGAGACCCCTTTGAAAAAGCCGGCTTCCCACGGAAACAGTTTTCCTGAGGTGCACACCCTATCCCAAGTGGTTGTGGCAAGGTAAAGCAAATGCCCTCCACCTCTCTGGAAAAAACCACAGTGCCCAGCCATGTTCTAAGCCCTCCCATCCTCCCTGGGCTTCTGGCAGCAGGAGTGAAAAGAGAGGAGCAGAGCACTGGGACCCGTTTGACAAAAACCGGCTTCCCACGGGAAAGTCATTCTCCACGTGCAGACATGCTCCCAGGTGCCTGTGGCAAGGGGAAGGAAATGCCATACACTGACCTGGAAGAGACCACAGGGCCCAGGCACAGTCTGAACCCTTCCCTCATCCCGGCGGTTTTGCTAGCAGGAGTTCAAGCCCAACGAACACAGCCCGGAGACCCCTGGGGCAAAAACGCCTTCCAATGAACAAGAGGTGCTTGCTGTGGAAAACCTATCCCAAGTGGGAGTAGCCAGGTCAACGAAATGCCACACACCCAGGTGTAAGAAACAACATTGCCCAGGCACGGTCCAAGCCCCTCACCTCGTCCCTGTGCTTTGGGGAGCCGGAGGGACACCCGAGGCCCACGGCCCTGAGACCCCTTTGCAAAAAGGCGGCTTCCCACGGAAACAGTTTTCCTGAGGTACAGACCCTCTCCCAAGTGGTTGTGGCAAGGTAAAGCAAATGCCCTCCACTTCTCTGGAAGAAACCACAGTGCCCAGCCATGTTCTAAGCCCTCCCATCCTCCCTGGGCTTCTGGCAGCAGGAGTGAAAAGAGAGGAGCAGAGCACTGGGACCCGTTTGACAAAAACCGGCTTCCCACGGGAAAGTCTTGCTCCACGTGCAGACATGCTCCCAGGTGCCTGTGGCAGGGGGAAGGAAATGCCATACACTGACCTGGAAGAGACCACAGGGCCCAGGCACAGTCTGAACCCTTCCCTCATCCCGGCCGTTTTGCTAGCAGGAGTTCAACCCCAACGAACACAGCCCGGAGACCCCTGGGGCAAAAACGGCTTACGACGAACAAGAGGTAGTTGCTGTGGAAAACCTATCCCAATGGGAGTAGCCAGGTCAACGAAATGCCACACACCCAGGTGTAAGAAACAACATTGCCCAGGCACGGTCTAAGCCCCCCACCTCGTCCCTGAGCTTTGGGGAGCTGGAGGGAGAGCCGAGCCCCACGGCCCTGAGACCCCTTTGAAAAAGCCGGCTTCCCACGGAAACAGTTTTCCTGAGGTGCACACCCTATCCCAAGTGGTTGTGGCAAGGTAAAGCAAATGCCCTCCACCTCTCTGGAAAAAACCACAGTGCCCAGCCATGTTCTAAGCCCTCCCATCCTCCCTGGGCTTCTGGCAGCAGGAGTGAAAAGAGAGGAGCAGAGCACTGGGACCCGTTTGACAAAAACCGGCTTCCCACGGGAAAGTCTTTCTCCACGTGCAGACATGCTCCCAGGTGCCTGTAGCAAGGGGAAGGAAATGCCATACACTGACCTGGAAGAGACCACAGGGCCCAGGCACAGTCTGAACCCTTCCCTCATCCCGGCAGTTTTGCTAGCAGGAGTTCAAGCCCAACGAACACAGCCCGGAGACCCCTGGGGCAAAAACGCCTTCCGACGAACAAGAGGTGCTTGCTGTGGAAAACCTATCCCAAGTGGGGGTAGCCAGGTCAACAAAATGCCACATACCCAGGTGTAAGAAACAACATTGCCCAGGCACGGTCTAAGCCCCTCACCTCGTCCCGGTGCTTTGGGAAGCCGGAGGGACACCCGAGGCCCACGGCCCTGAGACCCCTTTTCAAAAAGCCGGCTTCCCACGGAAACAGTTTTCCTGAGGTGCACACCCTATCCCAAGTGGTTGTGGCAAGGTAAAGCAAATGCCCTCCACTTCTCTGGAAGAAACCACAGTGCCCAGCCATGTTCTAAGCCCTCCCATCCTCCCTGGGCTTCTGGCAGCAGGAGTGAAAAGAGAGGAGCAGAGCACTGGGACCCGTTTGACAAAAACCGGCTTCCCACGGGAAAGTCTTGCTCCACGTGCAGACATGCTCCCAGGTGCCTGTGGCAGGGGGAAGGAAATGCCATACACTGACCTGGAAGAGACCACAGGGCCCAGGCACAGTCTGAACCCTTCCCTCATCCCGGCAGTTTTGCTAGCAGGAGTTCAACCCCAACGAACACAGCCCGGAGACCCCTGGGGCAAAAACGGCTTCCGACGAACAAGAGGTAGTTGCTGTGGAAAACCTATCCCAATGGGAGTAGCCAGGTCAACGAAATGCCACACACCCAGGTGTAAGAAACAACATTGCCCAGGCACGGTCTAAGCCCCCCACCTCGTCCCTGAGCTTTGGGGAGCTGGAGGGAGAGCCGAGCCCCACGGCCCTGAGACCCCTTTGAAAAAGCCGGCTTCCCACGGAAACAGTTTTCCTGAGGTGCACACCCTATCCCAAGTGGTTGTGGCAAGGTAAAGCAAATGCCCTCCACCTCTCTGGAAAAAACCACAGTGCCCAGCCATGTTCTAAGCCCTCCCATCCTCCCTGGGCTTCTGGCAGCAGGAGTGAAAAGAGAGGAGCAGAGCACTGGGACCCGTTTGACAAAAACCGGCTTCCCACGGGAAAGTCTTTCTCCACGTGCAGACATGCTCCCAGGTGCCTGTGGCAAGGGGAAGGAAATGCCATACACTGACCTGTAAGAGACCACAGGGCCCAGGCACAGTCTGAACCCTTCCCTCATCCCGGCAGTTTTGCTAGCAGGAGTTCAAGCCCAACGAACACAGCCCGGAGACCCCTGGGGCAAAAACGCCTTCCGACGAACAAGAGGTGCTTGCTGTGGAAAACCTATCCCAAGTGGGGGTAGCCAGGTCAACAAAATGCCACATACCCAGGTGTAAGAAACAACATTGCCCAGGCACGGTCTAAGCCCCTCACCTCGTCCCTGTGCTTTGGGAAGCCGGAGGGACACCCGAGGCCCACGGCCCTGAGACCCCTTTGCAAAAAGCCGGCTTCCCACGGAAACAGTTTTCCTGAGGTGCACACCCTATCCCAAGTGGTTGTGCAAGGTAATGCAAATGCCCTCCACTTCTCTGGAAGTAACCACAGTGCCCTGCAATGTTCTAAGCCCTCCCATCCTCCCTGGGCTTCTGGCAGCAGGAGTGAAAAGAGAGGAGCAGGGCACTGGGACCCGTTTGACAAAAACCGGCTTCCCACGGGAAAGTCTTGCTCCACGTGCAGATATGCTCCCAGGTGCCTGTGGCAAGGGGAAGGAAATGCCATACACTGACCTGGAAGAGACTACAGGGCACAGGCACAGTCTGAACCCTTCCCTCATCCCGGCAGTTTTGGTAGCAGGAGTTCAACCCCAACGAACACAGCCCGGAGACCCCTGGGGCAAAAACAGCTTCCAATGAACAAGAGGTGCTTGCTGTGGAATACCTATCCCAAGTGGGAGTAGCCAGGTCAACGAAATGCCACACACCCAGGTGTAAGAAACAACATTGCCCAGGCACGGTCTAAGGCCCCCACCTCGTCCCTGAGCTTTGGGGAGCCGGAGGGAGAGCCGAGCCCCACGGCCCTGAGACCCCTTTGCAAAAAGCCGGCTTCCCACGGAAACAGTTTTCCTGAGGTGCACACCCTATCCCAAGTGGTTGTGGCAAGGTAAAGCAAATGCCCTCCACCTCTCTGGAAAAAACCACAGTGCCCAGCCATGTTCTAAGCCCTCCCATCCTCCCTGGGCTTCTGGCAGCAGGAGTGAAATGAGAGGAGCAGAGCACTGGGACCCGTTTGACAAAAACCGGCTTCCCACGGGAAAGTCTTTCTCCACGTGCAGACATGCTCCCAGGTGCCTGTGGCAAGGGGAAGGAAATGCCATACACTGACCTGGAAGAGACCACAGGGCCCAGGCACAGTCTGAACCCTTCCCTCATCCCGGCAGTTTTGCTAGCAGGAGTTCAACCCCAACGAACACAGCTCGGAGACCCTGAGGCAAAAACGGCTTCCGACGAAGAAGAGGTGTTTGCTGTGGAAAACCTATCCCAAGTGGGGGTAGCCAGGTCAACAAAATGCCACACACCCAGGTGTAAGAAACAACATTGCCCAGGCACGGTCTAAGCCCCTCACCTCGTCCCTGTGCTTTGGGGAGCCGGAGGGACAGCCGAGGCCCACGGCCCTGAGACCCCTTTGCAAAAAGGCGGCTTCCCACGGAAACAGTTTTCCTGAGGTACAGACCCTCTCCCAAGGGGTTGTGGCAAGGTAAAGCAAATGCCCTCCACTTCTCTGGAAGAAACCACAGTGCCCAGCCATGTTCTAAGCCCTCCCATCCTCCCTGGGCTTCTGGCAGCAGGAGTGAAAAGAGAGGAGCAGGGCACTGGGACCCGTTTGACAAAAACCGGCTTCCCACGGGAAAGTCTTTCTCCACGTGCAGACATGCTCCCAGGTGCCTGTGGCAAGGGGAAGGAAATGCCATACACTGACCTGGAAGAGACCACAGGGCCCAGGCACAGTCTGAACCCTACCCTCATCCCGGCGATTTTGCTAGCAGGAGTTCAACCCCAACCAACACAGCCCGGAGACCCCTGGGGCAAAAACAGCTTCCAATGAACAAGAGGTGCTTGCTGTGGAAAACCTATCCCAAGTTGGAGTAGCCAGGTCAACGAAATGCCACACACCCAGGTGTAAGAAACAACATTGCCCAGGCACGGTCCAAGCCCCTCACCTCGTCCCTGTGCTATGGGGAGCCGGAGGGACACCCGAGGCCCACGGCCCTGAGACCCCTTTGCAAAAAGGCGGCTTCCCACGGAAACAGTTTTCCTGAGGTACAGACCCTCTCCCAAGTGGTTTGGGCAAGGTAAAGCAAATGCCCTCCACTTCTCTGGAAGTAACCACAGTGCCCAGCCATGTTCTAAGCCCTCCCATCCTCCCTGGGCTTCTGGCAGCAGGAGTGAAAAGAGAGGAGCAGGGCACTGGGACCCGTTTGACAAAAACCGGCTTCCCACGGGAAAGTCTTGCTCCACGTGCAGACATACTCCCAGGTGCCTGTGGCAGGGGGAAGGAAATGCCATACACTGACCTGGAAGAGACCACAGGGCCCAGGCACAGTCTGAACCCTTCCCTCATCCCGGCAGTTTTGCTAGCAGGAGTTCAACCCCAACGAACACAGCCCGGAGACCCTGAGGCAAAAACGGCTTCAGTCGAACAAGAGGTGCTTTCTGTGGAAAACCTACCCCAGTGGGAGTAGCCAGGTCAACGAAATGCCACACACCCAGGTTTAAGAAACAACATTGCCCAGGCTCGGTCTAAGCCCCTCACCTCGTCCCTGTGCTTTGGGGAGCCTGAGGGCAGCCGAGCCCCATGGCCCTGAGACCCCTTTGCAAAAAGCCGGCTTCCCACGGAAACAGTTTTCCTGAGGTGCAGACCCTATCCCAAGTGGTTGTGGCAAGGTAAAGCAAATGCCCTCCACTTCTCTGGAAGAAACCACAGTGCCCAGCCATGTTCTAAGCCCTCCCATCCTCCCTGGGCTTCTGGCAGCAGGAGTGAAAAGAGAGGAGCAGGGCACTGGGACCCGTTTGACACAAACCGGCTTCCCACGGGAAAGTCTTTCTCCATGTGCAGACATGCTCCCAGGTGCCTGTGGCAAGGGGAAGGAAATGCCATACACTGACCTGGAAGAGACCACAGGGCCCAGGCACAGTCTGAACCCTTCCCTCATCCCGGCAGTTTTGCTAGCAGGAGTTCAACCCCAACGAACACAGCTCGGAGACCCTGAGGCAAAAACGCCTTCCGACGAACAAGAGGTGATTGCTGTGGAAAACCTATCCCAAGTGGGAGTAGCCAGGTCAACGAAATGCCACACACCCAGGTGTAAGAAACAACATTGCCCAGGCACGGTCTAAGCCCCCCACCTCGTCCCTGAGCTTTGGGGAGCCGGAGGGAGAGCCGAGCCCCACGGCCCTGAGACCCCTTTGCAAAAAGCCGGCTTCCCACGGAAACAGTTTTCCTGAGGTGCACACCCTATCCCAAGTGGTTGTGGCAAGGTAGAGCAAATGCCCTCCACTTCTCTGGAAGAAACCACAGTGCCCAGCCATGTTCTAAGCCCTCCCATCCTCCCTGGGCTTCTGGTAGCAGGAGTGAAAAGAGAGGAGCAGGGCACTGGGACCCGTTTGACAAATACCGGCTTCCCACGGGAAAGTCTTTCTCCACGTGCAGACATGCTCCCAGGTGCCTGTGGCAAGGGGAAGGAAATGCCATACACTGACCTGGAAGAGACCACAGGGCCCAGGCACAGTCTGAACCCTTCCCTCATCCCGGCATTTTTGCTAGCAGGAGTTCAACCCCACGAACACAGCCCGGAGACCGCTGGGGCAAAAACGGCTTCCGACGAACAAGAGGTGCTTGCTGTGGAAAACCTATCCCAAGTGGGGTAGCCAGGTCAACAAAATGCCACACACCCAGGTGTAAGAAACAACATTGCCCAGGCACGGTCTAAGCCCCTCACCTCGTCCCTGTGCTTTGGGGAGCCGGAGGGACAGCCGAGGCCCACGGCCCTGAGACCCCTTTGCAAAAAGCCGGCTTCCCACGGAAACAGTTTTCCTGAGATACAGACCCTCTCCCAAGTGGTTGTGGCAAGGTAAAGCAAATGCCCTCCACTTCTCTGGAAGAAACCACAGTGCCCAGCCATGTTCTAAGCCCTTCCATCCTCCCTGGGCTTCTGGCAGCAGGAGTGAAAAGAGAGGAGCAGGGCACTGGGACCCGTTTGACAAAAACCGGCTTCCCACGGGAAAGTCTTTCTCCACGTGCAGACATGCTCCCAGGTGCCTGTGGCAAGGGGAAGGAAATGCCATACACTGACCTGGAAGAGACCACAGGGCCCAGGCACAGTCTGAGCGATTCCCTCATCCCGGCGGTTTTGCTAGCAGGAGTTCAACCCCAAGGAACACAGCACGGAGACCCCCTGGGGCCCAAACGGTTTCAGACTAACTATATGCTCTTGCTGTGGAAATCCTATCCCAAGTGGGGGTAGCCAGGTCAACAAAATGCCACACACACAGGTGGAAGAGACAACATATCCCAGGCATGGTCTAAGCCCCTCACCTCGTCCCTGTGCTCTGGGGAGTCGGAGGGACCCCGAGGCACACGGCCCTGAGGCCCGTTGGGCAGAAAGCCTGTTTCCCACGGAAACAGCTTTCCTGAGGTGCAGACCCTATCCCAAGGGCTGGTGGCAAGGGAAAGCAAATGCCATCCCCTTCTCTGGAAGAAACCCCAGTGCCCAGCCATGTTCTAAGCCCTCCCCTCCTCCCTGGGCTTCTGGCACTAGGAGTGAAAAGAGAGGAGCACAGCACTGGGACCCGTTTGATGGAAAACGGCTTCCCACGAGGAAGTCCTTCTACACGTGTAGACATGCTCCCCAGTGCCTGTGGCAAATGAAGGAAATGCCATACACTGACCTGGAAGAGACCACAGGGCCCAGGCACAGTCTGAGACCTACCCTCATCCCTGTGGTTTTGCTAGCAGGAGTTCAACCCCAAGGAACACAGACCGGAGTCCCCCTGGGGCCAAAAGGGCTTTCGACTAACAATATGCTCTTGCTGTGGAAATCCTATCCCAAGTGGGGGTAGCCAGGTCAAGAAAATACCACACACCCAGGCGGAAGAAACAACATGGCCCAGGCATGTTCTAAGCCCCTCACCTCGTCCCTGTGCTCTGGGGAGCCTGAGGGACCCCGAGGCCCACGGCCCTGAGACCCGTTGGGCAGAAAGCCGGCTTCCCACGGAAACAGCTTTCCTGAGGTGCAGACCCTATCCCAAGGGCTGGTGGCAAGGGAAAGCAAAAGCCATCCCCTTCTCTGGAAGAAACCCCAGTGCCAAACCATGTTGTAAGCCCTCCCCTCCTCCCTGGACTAATGGCAGCAGGAGTGAAAAGAGAGGAGCACAGCACTGGGACCCGTTTGATGGAAACCGGCTTCCCACGAGGAAGTCCTTCTCCACGTGCAGACATGCTCCCCAGTGCCTGTGGCAAGGTGAAGGAAATGCCATACACTGACCTGGAAGAGACCACAGGGCCCAGGCACAGACTGAGCCCTTCCCTCATCCTGGCGGTTTGCTAGCAGGAGTTCAACCCCAAGAACACAGACCGGAGAACCCCTGGGGCCAAAACAGCTTCCGACTAAGAATATGCTCTTGCTGTGGAAATCCTATCCCAAGTGGGGGTAACCAGGTCAGCTAAATGCCACACACCCAGGTGGAAGAAACAATATATCCCAGGCATGGTCTAAGCCCCTCACCTCGTCCTTGTGTTTAGGGGAGCCGGAGGGACCCACGAGGCACACGGCCCGGAGGCCCGTTGGGCAGAAAGCCGGCTTCCCATGGAAACAGCTTTCCTGAGGTGCAGACCCTATCCCAAGGGCTGGTGGCAAGGGAAAGCAAATGCCATCCCCTTCTATGGAAGAAACTCCAGTGCCCAGCCATGTTGAAAGTCCTCCCCTCCTCCCTGGGCTTCTGGCAGCAGGAGTGAAAAGAGAGGAGCACAGCACTGGGACCCGTTTGACAGAAACCGGCTTCCCATGAGGAAGTCCTTCTCCACGTGCAGACATGCTCCCCAGTGCCTGTGGCAAGGTGAAGGAAATGCCATACACTGACCTGGAAGAGACCACAGGGCCCAGGCACAGTCTGAGCCCTTCCCTCATCCCCATGGTTTTGCTAGCAGGAGTTCAACCCCAAGGAACACAGACCGGAGACCCCCTGGGGCCCAAACGGCTTCCGAATAACAATATGCTCTTGCTGTGGAAATCCTATCCCAAGTGGGGGTAGCCAGGTCAACAAAATGCCACACACGAGGTGGAAGAAACAAAATGGCCCAGGCATGGCCTAAGCCCCTCACCTCGTCCCTGTGCTCTGGGAAGCCGGAGGGACCCCCGAGGCCCACGGCCCTGAGGCCCGTTGGGCAGAAAGTCGGCTTCCCACGGAAACAGCATTCCTGAGGTGCAGACCCAATCCCAAGGGCTGGTGGTAAGGGAAAGCAAATGCCATCCCCTTCTCTGGAAGAAACCCCAGTGCCCAGCCATGTTGTAAGCCTTCCCCTCCTTCCTGGGCTTCTGGCAGCAGGAGTGAAAAGAGAGGAGCACAGCACTGGGATCCGTTTGACAGAAACCGGCCTCCCACGAGGAAGTCCTTCTCCACGTGCAGACATGCTCCCCATTGCCTGTGGCAAGGTGAAGGAAATGCCATACACTGACCTGGAATAGACCATAGGGCCCAGGCACAGTCTGAGCTCTTCCCTCATCCCAGCGGTTTTGCTAGCAGGAGTTCAACCCCAACGAACACAGCCCAGAGACCCCCTGGGGCCAAAACGTCTTCCAACTAACAATATACTCTTGCTGTGGAAATTCTATCCCAAGTGGGGGTAGCCAGGTCAACAAAATGCCACACACCCAGACGGAAGAGAGAACATGGCCCAGTCATGTTCTAAGCCCTCACCTCGTCCCTGTGCTCTGGGGAGCATGAGGGACCCCGAGGCCCACGGCCCTGAGACCCGTTGGGCAGAAAGCCGCCTTCCCACGGAAAGAGCTTTCCTGAGGTGCAGACCCTATCCCAAGGGCTGGGGGCAAGGGAAAGCAAATGCCATGCCCTTCTCTGGAAGAAACGCCAGTGCCAAGCCATGTTGTAAGCCCTCCCCTCCTCCCTGGACTAATGGCAGCAGGAGTGAAAAGAGAGGAGAACAGCAATGGGACCCGTTTGATGGAAACCGGCTTCCCACGAGGAAGTCCTTCTCCACGTGCAGACATGCTCCCCAGTGCCTGTGGCAAGGTGAAGGAAATGCCATACACTGACCTAGAAGAGACCACAGAGCCCATGCACAGTCTGAGACCTACCCTCATCCCGGAGGTTTTGCTAGCAGGAGTTCAACCCCAACGAACACAGACCGGAGACCCACTGGGGCCCAAACGGCTTCTGACGAACAATATTGTCTTGCTGTGGAAATCCTATCCCAAGTGGGTTAGCCAGGTCAACAAAATGCCACACACCGAGGTGGAAGAATCAACAGGGCCCACGCATGCTCTAAGCCCCTCACCTCGTCCCTGTGCTCTGGGGAGCCGGAGGGACCCCGAGGCACACGGCCCGGAGGCCCGTTGGGCAGAAAGCCGGCTTCCTACGGAAACAGCTTTCCTGAGGTGCAGACCCTATCCCAAGGGCTGGTGGCAAGGGAAAGCAAATGCCATCCCGTTCTCTGGAAGAAACCCCAGTGCCCAGCCATGTTCTAAGCCCTCCCCTCCTCCCTGGGCTTATGGTAGCAGGAGTGAAAAGAGAGGAGCACAGCACAGGGACCCGTTTGACAGAAACCGGCTTCCCACGAGGAAGTCCTTCTCCACGTGCAGACATGCTCCCCAGTGCCTGTGGCAAGGTGAAGGAAATGCCATACACTGACCTGGAAGAGACGACAGGGCCCAGGCACAGTCTGAGCCCTTCCCTCATCCCGGCGGTTTTGCTAGCAGGAGTTCAACCATAACGAACACAGCCCGGAGACCCCCTGGGGCCAAAACGTCTTCCGACTAACAATATACTCTTGCTGTGGAAATCCTATCCCAAGTGGGGGTAGCCAGGTCAACAAAATGCCACACACCCAGGTGGAAGAGACAACATGGCCCAGGCATGGTCTAAGCCCCTCACCTCGTCCCTGTGGTCTGGGGAGCCGGAGGGAACCCCGAGGCCCAAGGCCCTGAGGCCCGTTGGGCAGAAAGTCGGCTTCCCACGGAAACAGATTTCCTGAGGTGCAGACCCTATCCCAAGGGCTGGTGGCAAGGGAAAGCAAATGCCATCCCCTTCTCTGGAAGAAACGCCAGTGCCCAGGCATGCTTTAAACCCTCCCCTCCTCCATGGGCTTATGGCAGCAGGAGTGAAAAGAGAGGAGCACAGCACTAGGAGCGTTTGACAGAAACCGGCTTCCCACGAGGAAGTCCTTCTCCACGTGCAGTCATGCTCCCCAGTGCCTGTGGCAAGGTGAAGGAAATGCCATACACTGACCTGGAAGAGACCACAGGGCCCAGGCACAGTCTGAGCCCTTCCCTCATCCCGGCGGTTTTGCTAGCAGGAGTTCAACCCCAAGGAACACAGCACGGAGACCCCCTGGGGCCCAAACGGTTTCAGACTAACAATATGCTCTTGCTATGGAAATCCTATCCCAAGTGGGGGTAGCCAGGTCAACAAAATGCCACACACCCAGGTGGAAGAGACAACATATCCCAGGCATGGTCTAAGCCCCTCACCTCGTCCCTGTGCTCTGGGGAGTCGGAGGGACCCCGAGGCACACGGCCCTGAGGCCCGTTGTGCAGAGAGCCTGTTTCCCACGGAAACAGCTTTCCTGAGGTGCAGACCCTCTCCCAAGGGCTGGTGGCAAGGGAAAGCAAATGCCATCCCCTTCTCTGGAAGAAACCCCAGTGCCAAGCCATGTTCTAAGCCCTCCCCTCCTCCCTGGGCTTCTGTCACTAGGAGTGAAAAGAGAGTTGCACAGCACTGGGAGCCGTTTGACAGAAACCGGCTTCCCACGAGGAAGTCCTTCTCCACGTGCAGACATGCTCCCCAGTGCCTGTGGCAAGGTGAAGGAAATGCCATACACTGACCTGGAATAGACCACAGGGCCCAGGCACAGTCTGAGCCCTTCCCTCATCCCAGCGGTTTTGCTAGCAGGAGTTCAACCCCAACGAACACAGCCCGGAGACCCCCTGGGGCCAAAACGTCTTCCGACTAACAGTATACTCTTGATGTGGAAGTCCTATCCCAAGTGGGGGTAACCAGGTCAACAAAATGCCACACACCCAGGTGGAAGAAACAACATGGCCCAGGCATGGTCTAAGCCCGTCACCTCGTCCCTGTGCTCTGGGTAGCCGGAGGGAACCCCGAGGCCCACGGCCCTGAGGCCCGTTGGGCAGGAAGCCGGCCTCCCACGGAAACAGCTTTCCTGAGGTGCAGACCCTCTCCCAAGGGCTGGTGGCAAGGGAAAGCAAATGCCATGCCCTTCTCTGGAAGAAACCCCAGTGCCCAGCCTGTTCTAAGCCCTCCCCTCCTCCCTGGGCTTCTGGCAGCAGGAGTGAAAAGAGAGTTGCACAGCACTGGGACCCGTTTGACAGAAACCGGCCTCCCACGAGGAAGTCCTTCTCCACGTGCAGACATGCTCCCCAGTGCCTGTGGCAAGGTGAAGGAAATGCCATACACTGACCTGGAAGAGACCACAGGGCCCAGGCACAGTCTGAGACCTACCCTCATCCCGGAGTTTTTGGTAGCAGAAGTTCATCCCCAAGGAACACAGCACGGAGACCCCCTGGGGCCAAAACAGCTTCCGACTAACAATATGCTCTTGCTGTGGAAATCCTATCCCAAGTGGGGGTAACCAGGTCAACAAAATGCCACACACCGAGGTGGAAGAAACAACATGGCCTAGGCATGGTCTAAGCCCCTCACCTCGTCCCTGTGCTCTGGGGAGCCGGAGGGACCCCCGAGGCCCATGGCCCTGAGGCCCGTTGGGCAGAAAGCCGGCTTCCCACGGAAACAGCTTTCCTGAGGTGCAGACCCTCTCCCAAGGGCTGGTGGCAAGGGAAAGCAAATGCCATGCCCTTCTCTGGAAGAAACCCCAGTGCCCAGCCATGTTGTAAGCCTTCCCCTCCTTCCTGGGCTTCTGGCAGCAGGAGTGGAAAGAGAGGAGCACAGCACTGGGACCCTTTTGACAGAAACCGGCTTCCCACAAGGAAGTCCTTCTCCACGTGCAGACATGCTCCCCAGTGCCTGTGGCAAGGTGAAGGAAATGCCATACACTGACCTGGAAGAGACCAAAGGGCCCAGGCACAGTCTGAGCCCTTCCCTCATCCTGGCGGTTTTGCTAGCAGGAGTTCAACCCCAAGAACACAGCCCGGAGACCCCCTGGGGCCAAAACAGCTTCCGACTAACAATATGCTATTGCTGTGGAAATCCTATCCCAAGCGGGGGTAACCAGGTCAACAAAATGCCACACACCCAGGTGGAAGAAACAACATGGCCCAGGCATGGTCTAAGCCCCTCACCTCGTCCCTGTGCTCTGGGGAACCGGAGGGACCCCCGAGGCCCACGGCCCTGAGGCCCGTTGGGCAGAAAGCCGGCTTCCCACGGAAACAGCTTTCCTGAGGTGCAGACCCTATCCCAAGGGCTGGTGGCAAGGGAAAGCAAAAGCCATCCCCTTCTCTGGAAGAAACCCCAGTGCCCAGCCATGTTGAAAGTCCTCCCCTCCTCCCTGGGCTTCTGGCAGTAGGAGTGAAAAGAGAAGAGCACAGCACTGGGACCCGTTTGACAGAAACCGGCTTCCCATGAGGAAGTCCTTCTCCACGTGCAGACATGCTCCCCATTGCCTGTGGCAAGGTGAAGGAAATGCCATACACTGACCTGGAATAGACCACAGGGCCCAGGCACAGTCTGAGCCCTTCCCTCATCCCCATGGTTTTGCTAGCAGGAGTTCAACCCCAAGGAACACAGCCCGGAGACCCCCTGGGGCCAAAACGTCTTCCAACTAACAATATACTCTTGCTGTGGAAATCCTATCCCAAGTGGGGGTAGCCAGGTCAACAAAATGCCACACACCCAGGCGGAAGAGACAACATGGCCCAATATGTTCTAAGCCCCTCACCTCGTCCCTGTGCTCTGGGGAGCCTGAGGGACCCCGAGGCCCACGGCCTTGAGACCCGTTGGGCAGAAAGCTGGCTTCCCACGGAAACAGCTTTCCTGAGGTGCAGACCCTATCCCAAGGGCTGGTGGCAAGGGAAAGCAAAAGCCATCCCCTTCTCTGGAAGAAACCCCAGTGCCAAACCATGTTGTAAGCCCTCCCCTCCTCCCTGGACTAATGGCAGCAGGAGTGAAAAGAGAGGAGCACAGCACTGGGACCCGTTTGATGGAAACCGGCTTCCCACGAGGAAGTCCTTCTCCACGTGCAGACATGCTCCCCAGTGCCTGTGGCAAGGTGAAGGAAATGCCATACACTGACCTAGAAGAGACCACAGGGCCCATGCACAGTCTGAGACCTACCCTCATCCCGGAGGATTTGCTAACAGGTGTTCAACCCCAAGGAACACAGACCGGAGACCCCCTGGGGCCCAAACGGCTTCCGATGAACAACATGGTCTTGCTGTGGAAATCCTATCCCAAGTGCGTTAGCCAGGTCAACAAAATGCCACACACCCAGGTGGAAGAATCAACAGGGCCCACGCATGCTCTAAGCCCCTCACCTCGTCCCTGTGCTCTGGGGAGCCGGAGGGACCCCGAGGCACACGGTCCGGAGGCCCGTTGGGCAGAAAGCCGGCTTCCCACGGAAACAGCTTTCCTGAGGTGCAGACCCTATCCCAAGGGCTGGTGGCATGGGAAAGCAAATGCCATCCCCTTCTCTGGAAGAAACCCCAGTGCCCAGCCATGTTCTAAGCCCTCCCCTCCTCCCTGGGCTTATGGTAGCAGGAGTGAAAAGAGAGGAGCACAGCACAGGGACCCGTTTGACAGAAACCGGCTTCCCACGAGGAAGTCCTTCTCCACGTGCAGACATGCTCCCCAGTGCCTGTGGCAAATGAAGGAAATGCCATACACTGACCTGGAAGAGACCACAGGGCCCAGTTACAGTCTGAGACCTACCCTCATCCCGGAGGTTTTGGTAGCAGGAGTTCATCCCCAAGGAACACAGCACGGAGACCCCCTGGGGCCAAAACAGCTTCTGACTAACAATATGCTCTTGCTGTGGAAATCCTATCCCAAGTGGGGTAACCAGGTCAACAAAAGGCCACACACCCAGGTGGAAGAAACAACATGGCCCAGGCATGGTCTAAGCCCCTCATCTCGTCCCTGTGCTCTGGGGAGCCGGAGGGACCCCCGAGGCCCACGACCCTCAGGCCCGTTGGGCAGAAAGCCGGCTTCCCACGGAAACAGCTTTCCTGAGGTGCAGACCCTATCCCAAGGGCTGGTGGCAAGGGAAAGCAAATGACATCCCCTTCTCTGGAAGAAACCCCAGTGCCCAGCCATGTTCTAAGCCCTCCCCTCCTCCCTGGGCTTATGGTAGCAGGAGTGAAAAGAGAGGAGCACAGCACAGGGACCCGTTTGACAGAAACCGGCTTCCCACGAGGAAGTCCTTCTCCACGTGCAGACATGCTCCCCAGTGCCTGTGGCAAATGAAGGAAATGCCATACACTGACCTGGAAGAGACCACAGGGCCCAGTTACAGTCTGAGACCTACCCTCATCCCGGAGGTTTTGGTAGCAGGAGTTCATCCCCAAGGAACACAGCACGGAGACCCCCTGGGGCCAAAACAGCTTCTGACTAACAATATGCTCTTGCTGTGGAAATCCTATCCCAAGTGGGGTAACCAGGTCAACAAAAGTCCACACACCCAGGTGGAAGAAACAACATGGCCCAGGCATGGTCTAAGCCCCTCATCTCGTCCCTGTGCTCTGGGGAGCCGGAGGGACCCCCGAGGCCCACGACCCTCAGGCCCGTTGGGCAGAAAGCCGGCTTCCCACGGAAACAGCTTTCCTGAGGTGCAGACCCTATCCCAAGGGCTGGTGGCAAGGGAAAGCAAATGACATCCCCTTCTCTGGAAGAAACCCCAGTGCCCAGCCATGTTGAAAGTCCTCCCCTCCTCCCTGGGCTTCTGGCAGCAGGAGTGAAAAGAGAGATGCACAGCTCTGGGACCCGTTTGACAGAAACCGGCCTCCCACGAGGAAGTCCTTCTCCACGTGCAGACATGCTCCCCATTGCCTGTGGCAAGGTGAAGGAAATGCCATACACTGACCTGGAATAGACCACAGGGCCCAGGCACAGTCTGAGCCCTTCCCTCATCCCGGCGGTTTACTAGCAGGAGTTCAACCCCAAGGAACACAGCCCGGAGACCCCCTGGGGCCAAAACGTCTTCCAACTAACAATATACTCTTGCTGTGGAAATCCTATCCCAAGTGGGGCTAGCCAGGTCAACAAAATGCCACACACCCAGGCGGAAGAGACAACATGGCCCAGGTATGTTCTAAGCCCCTCACCTCGTCCCTGTGCTCTGGGGAGCCTGAGGGACCCCGAGGCCCACGGCCCTGAGACCCGTTGGGCAGAAAGCCGGCTTCCCACGGAAACAGCTTTCCTGAGGTGCAGACCCTATCCCAAGGGCTGGTAGCAAGGGAAAGCAAAAGCCATCCCCTTCTCTGGAAGAAACCCCAGTGCCAAACCATGTTGTAAGCCCTCCCCTCCTCCCTGGACTAATGGCAGCAGGAGTGAAAAGAGAGGAGCACAGCACTGGGACCCGTTTGATGGAAACCAGCTTCCCACGAGGAAGTCCTTCTCCACGTGCAGACATGCTCCCCAGTGCCTGTGGCAAGGTGAAGGAAATGCCATACACTGACCTAGAAGAGACCACAGGGCCCATGCACAGTCTGAGACCTACCCTCATCCCGGAGGTTTTGCTAACAGGAGTTCAACCCCAAGGAACAAAGACCGGAGACGCCCTGGGGCCCAAACGGCTTCCGACTAACAATATGGTCTTGCTGTGGAAATCCTATCCCAAGTGCGTTAGCCAGGTCAACAAAATGCCACACACTGAGGTGGAAGAAACAACAGGGCCCACGCATGCTCTAAGCCCCTCACTTCGTCCCTGTGCTCTGGGGAGCCGGAGGGACCCCGAGGCACACGGCCCGGTGGCCCGTTGGGCAGAAAGCTGGCTTCCCACGGAAACAGCTTTCCTGAGTTGCAGACCCTATCCCAAGGCCTGGAGGCAAGGGAAAACAAATGCCATCCACTTCTATGGAAGAAACCCCAGTGCCCAGCCATGTTCTAAGCCCTCCCCTCCTCCCTGGGCTTCTGGCAGCTGGAGTGAAAAGAGAGGAGCACAGCCCTGGGACCCGGTTGACAGAAACAAGCTTCCCACGAGGAAGTCATTCTCCACGTGCAGACATGCTCCCCAGTGCCTGTGGCAAGGTGAAGGAAATGCCATACACTGACCTGGAAGAGAACACAGGGCCCAGGCACAGTCTGAGCCCTTCCCTCATCCCGGCGGTTTTGCTAGCAGGAGTTCAACCCCAAGGAACACAGCCCGGAGACCCCCTGGGGCCAAAACGTCTTCCAACTAACAATATACTCTTGCTGTGGAAATCCTATCCCAAGTGGGGCTAGCCAGGTCAACAAAATGCCACACACCCAGGTGGAAGAGACAACATGGCCCAGGTATGTTCTAAGCCCCTCACCTCGTCCCTGTGCTCTGGGGAGCCTGAGGGACCCCGAGGCCCACGGCCCTGAGACCCGTTGGGCAGAAAGCCGGCTTCCCACGGAAACAGCTTTCCTGAGGTGCAGACCCTATCCCAAGGGCTGGTAGCAAGGGAAAGCAAAAGCCATCCCCTTCTCTGGAAGAAAACCCAGTGCCAAACCATGTGGTAAGCCCTCCCCTCCTCCCTGGACTAATGGCAGCAGGAGTGAAAAGAGAGGAGCACAGCACTGGGACCCGTTTGATGGAAACCGGCTTCCCACGAGGAAGTCCTTCTCCACGTGCAGACATGCTCCCCAGTGCCTGTGGCAAGGTGAAGGAAATGCCATACACTGACCTAGAAGAGACCACAGGGCCCATGCACAGTCTGAGACCTACCCTCATCCCGGAGGTTTTGCTAACAGGAGTTCAACCCCAAGGAACAAAGACCGGAGACCCCCTGGGGCCCAAACGGCTTCCGACGAACAATATGGTCTTGCTGTGGAAATCCTATCCCAAGTGCGTTAGCCAGGTCAACAAAATGCCACACACTGAGGTGGAAGAAACAACAGGGCCCACGCATGCTCTAAGCCCCTCACCTCGTCCCTGTGCTCTGGGGAGCCGGAGGGACCCCGAGGCACACGGCCCGGAGGCCCGTTGGGCAGAAAGCCGGCTTCCCACGGAAACAGCTTTCCTGAGTTGCAGACCCTATCCCAAGGGCTGGAGGCAAGGGAAAACAAATGCCATCCACTTCTATGGAAGAAACCCCAGTGCCCAGCCATGTTCTAAGCCCTCCCCTCCTCCCTGGGCTTCTGGCAGCTGGAGTGAAAAGAGAGGAGCACAGCCCTGGGACCCGGTTGACAGAAACAAGCTTCCCACGAGGAAGTCATTCTCCACGTGCAGACATGCTCCCCAGTGCCTGTGGCAAGGTGAAGGAAATGCTATACACTGACCTGGAAGAGACCACAGGGCCCAGGCACAGTCTGAGCCCTTCCCTCATCCCGGCGGTTTTGCTAGCAGGAGTTCAACCCCAAGGAACACAGCCCGGAGACCCCCTGGGGCCCAAACGGCTTCCGACTAACAATATGCTCTTGCTGTGGAAATCCTATCCCAAGTGGGGGTAGCCAGGTCAACAAAATGCCACACACCCAGGTGGAAGAGACAACATATCCCAGGCATGCTCTAAGCCCCTCACCTCGTCCCTGTGCTCTGGGGAGTCGGAGGGACCCCGAGGCACACGGCCCTCAGGCCCGTTGGGCAGAAAGCCTGTTTCCCACGGAAACAGCTTTCCTGAGGTGCAGACCCTATCCCAAGGGCTGGTGGCAAGGGAAAGCAAATGCCATCCCCTTCTCTGGAAGAAACCCCAGTGCCCAGCCATGTTGTAAGCCTTCCCCTCCTCCCTGGGCTTCTGGCAGTAGGAGTGAAAAGAGTTGCACAGCACTGGGACCCGTTTGACAGAAACCGGCTTCCCACGAGGAAGTCCTTCTCCACGTGCAGACATGCTCCCCAGTGCCTGTGGCAAGGAGAAGGAAATGCCATACACTGACCTGGAATAGACCACAGGGCCCAGGCACAGTCTGAGCCCTTCCCTCATCCCCTTGGTTTTGCTAGCAGGAGTTCAACCCCAAGGAACACAGCCCGGAGAGCCCCTGGGGCCAAAACAGCTTCAGACTAACAATATGCTCTTGCTTTGGAAATCCTATCCCAAGTGGGGGTAGCCAGGTCAACAAAATGCCACACACCGAGGTGGAAGAAACAACAGGGCCCACGCATGGTCTAAGCCCCTCACCTCGTCCCTGTGCTCTGGGGAGTCGGAGGGACCCCGAGGCCCACGGCCCTGAGGCCCGTTGGGCAGAAAGCCTGTTTCCCACGGAAACAGCTTTCCTGAGGTGCAGACCCTATCCCAAGGGCTGGTGGCAAGGGAAAGCAAATGCCATGCCCTTCTCTGGAAGAAACCCCAGTGCCAAACCATGTTGTAAGCCCTCCCCTCCTCCCTGGACTAATGGCAGCAGGAGTGAAAAGAGAGGAGCACAGCACTGGGACCCGTTTGATGGAAACCGGCTTCCCACGAGGAAGTCCTTCTCCACGTGCAGACATGCTCCCCAGTGCCTGTGGCAAGGTGAAGGAAATGCCATACACTGACCTAGAAGAGACCACAGGGCCCATGCACAGTCTGAGACCTACCCTCATCCCGGAGGTTTTGCTAACAGGAGTTCAACCCCAAGGAACAAAGACCGGAGACCCCCTGGGGCCCAAACGGCTTCCGACGAACAATATGGTCTTGCTGTGGAAATCCTATCCCAAGTGCGTTAGCCAGGTCAACAAAATGCCACACACTGAGGTGGAAGAAACAACAGGGCCCACGCATGCTCTAAGCCCCTCACCTCGTCCCTGTGCTCTGGGGAGCCGGAGGGACCCCGAGGCACACGGCCCGGAGGCCCGTTGGGCAGAAAGCCGGCTTCCCACGGAAACAGCTTTCCTGAGTTGCAGACCCTATCCCAAGGGCTGGAGGCAAGGGAAAACAAATGCCATCCACTTCTATGGAAGAAACCCCAGTGCCCAGCCATGTTCTAAGCCCTCCCCTCCTCCCTGGGCTTCTGGCAGCTGGAGTGAAAAGAGAGGAGCACAGCCCTGGGACCCGGTTGACAGAAACAAGCTTCCCACGAGGAAGTCATTCTCCACGTGCAGACATGCTCCCCAGTGCCTGTGGCAAGGTGAAGGAAATGCTATACACTGACCTGGAAGAGACCACAGGGCCCAGGCACAGTCTGAGCCCTTCCCTCATCCCGGCGGTTTTGCTAGCAGGAGTTCAACCCCAAGGAACACAGCCCGGAGACCCCCTGGGGCCCAAACGGCTTCCGACTAACAATATGCTCTTGCTGTGGAAATCCTATCCCAAGTGGGGGTAGCCAGGTCAACAAAATGCCACACACCCAGGTGGAAGAGACAACATATCCCAGGCATGCTCTAAGCCCCTCACCTCGTCCCTGTGCTCTGGGGAGTCGGAGGGACCCCGAGGCACACGGCCCTCAGGCCCGTTGGGCAGAAAGCCTGTTTCCCACGGAAACAGCTTTCCTGAGGTGCAGACCCTATCCCAAGGGCTGGTGGCAAGGGAAAGCAAATGCCATCCCCTTCTCTGGAAGAAACCCCAGTGCCCAGCCATGTTGTAAGCCTTCCCCTCCTCCCTGGGCTTCTGGCAGTAGGAGTGAAAAGAGTTGCACAGCACTGGGACCCGTTTGACAGAAACCGGCTTCCCACGAGGAAGTCCTTCTCCACGTGCAGACATGCTCCCCAGTGCCTGTGGCAAGGAGAAGGAAATGCCATACACTGACCTGGAATAGACCACAGGGCCCAGGCACAGTCTGAGCCCTTCCCTCATCCCCTTGGTTTTGCTAGCAGGAGTTCAACCCCAAGGAACACAGCCCGGAGAGCCCCTGGGGCCAAAACAGCTTCAGACTAACAATATGCTCTTGCTTTGGAAATCCTATCCCAAGTGGGGGTAGCCAGGTCAACAAAATGCCACACACCGAGGTGGAAGAAACAACAGGGCCCACGCATGGTCTAAGCCCCTCACCTCGTCCCTGTGCTCTGGGGAGTCGGAGGGACCCCGAGGCCCACGGCCCTGAGGCCCGTTGGGCAGAAAGCCTGTTTCCCACGGAAACAGCTTTCCTGAGGTGCAGACCCTATCCCAAGGGCTGGTGGCAAGGGAAAGCAAATGCCATGCCCTTCTCTGGAAGAAACCCCAGTGCCCAGCCATGTTCTAAGCCCTCCCCTCCTCCCTGGGCTTCTGGCACTAGGAGTGAAAAGAGAGTTGCACAGCACTGGGACCCGTTTGACAGAAACCGGCTTCCCACGAGGAAGTCCTTCTCCACGTGCAGACATGCTCCCCAGTGCCTGTGGCAAGGTGAAGGAAATGCCATACACTGACCTGGAAGAGACCACAGGGCCCAGGCACAGTCTGAGCCCTTCCCTCATCCCGGCGGTTTTGCTAGCAGGAGTTCAACCCCAACGAACACAGCCCGGAGACCCCCTGGGGCCAAAACAGCTTCCGACTAACAATATGCTCTTGCTTTGGAAATCCTATCCCAAGTGGGGGTAGCCAGGTCAACAAAATGCCACACACCCAGGTGGAAGAAACAACATGGCCCAGGCATGGTCTAAGCCCCTCACTTCGTCCCTGTGCTCTGGGGAGCCGGAGGGACCCCCGAGGCCCACGGCCCTGAGACCCGTTGGGCAGAAAGCCGGCTTCCCACGGAAACAGCTTTCCTGAGGTGCAGACCCTATCCCAAGGGCTGGTAGCAAGGGAAAGCAAAAGCCATCCCCTTCTCTGGAAGAAAACCCAGTGCCAAACCATGTTGTAAGCCCTCCCCTCCTCCCTGGACTAATGGCAGCAGGAGTGAAAAGAGAGGAGCACAGCACTGGGACCCGTTTGATGGAAACCGGCTTCCCACGAGGAAGTCCTTCTCCACGTGCAGACATGCTCCCCAGTGCCTGTGGCAAGGTGAAGGAAATGCCATACACTGACCTAGAAGAGACCACAGGGCCCATGCACAGTCTGAGACCTACCCTCATCCCGGAGGTTTTGCTAACAGGAGTTCAACCCCAAGGAACAAAGACCGGAGACCCCCTGGGGCCCAAACGGCTTCCGACGAACAATATGGTCTTGCTGTGGAAATCCTATCCCAAGTGCGTTAGCCAGGTCAACAAAATGCCACACACTGAGGTGGAAGAAACAACAGGGCCCACGCATGCTCTAAGCCCCTCACCTCGTCCCTGTGCTCTGGGGAGCCGGAGGGACCCCGAGGCACACGGCCCGGAGGCCCGTTGGGCAGAAAGCCGGCTTCCCACGGAAACAGCTTTCCTGAGTTGCAGACCCTATCCCAAGGGCTGGAGGCAAGGGAAAACAAATGCCATCCACTTCTATGGAAGAAACCCCAGTGCCCAGCCATGTTCTAAGCCCTCCCCTCCTCCCTGGGCTTCTGGCAGCTGGAGTGAAAAGAGAGGAGCACAGCCCTGGGACCCGGTTGACAGAAACAAGCTTCCCACGAGGAAGTCATTCTCCACGTGCAGACATGCTCCCCAGTGCCTGTGGCAAGGTGAAGGAAATGCTATACACTGACCTGGAAGAGACCACAGGGCCCAGGCACAGTCTGAGCCCTTCCCTCATCCCGGCGGTTTTGCTAGCAGGAGTTCAACCCCAAGGAACACAGCCCGGAGACCCCCTGGGGCCCAAACGGCTTCCGACTAACAATATGCTCTTGCTGTGGAAATCCTATCCCAAGTGGGGGTAGCCAGGTCAACAAAATGCCACACACCCAGGTGGAAGAGACAACATATCCCAGGCATGCTCTAAGCCCCTCACCTCGTCCCTGTGCTCTGGGGAGTCGGAGGGACCCCGAGGCACACGGCCCTCAGGCCCGTTGGGCAGAAAGCCTGTTTCCCACGGAAACAGCTTTCCTGAGGTGCAGACCCTATCCCAAGGGCTGGTGGCAAGGGAAAGCAAATGCCATCCCCTTCTCTGGAAGAAACCCCAGTGCCCAGCCATGTTGTAAGCCTTCCCCTCCTCCCTGGGCTTCTGGCAGTAGGAGTGAAAAGAGTTGCACAGCACTGGGACCCGTTTGACAGAAACCGGCTTCCCACGAGGAAGTCCTTCTCCACGTGCAGACATGCTCCCCAGTGCCTGTGGCAAGGAGAAGGAAATGCCATACACTGACCTGGAATAGACCACAGGGCCCAGGCACAGTCTGAGCCCTTCCCTCATCCCCTTGGTTTTGCTAGCAGGAGTTCAACCCCAAGGAACACAGCCCGGAGAGCCCCTGGGGCCAAAACAGCTTCAGACTAACAATATGCTCTTGCTTTGGAAATCCTATCCCAAGTGGGGGTAGCCAGGTCAACAAAATGCCACACACCCTGGTGGAAGAAACAACAGGGCCCACGCATGGTCTAAGCCCCTCACCTCGTCCCTGTGCTCTGGGGAGTCGGAGGGACCCCGAGGCCCACGGCCCTGAGGCCCGTTGGGCAGAAAGCCTGTTTCCCACGGAAACAGCTTTCCTGAGGTGCAGACCCTATCCCAAGGGCTGGTGGCAAGGGAAAGCAAATGCCATGCCCTTCTCTGGAAGAAACCCCAGTGCCCAGCCATGTTCTAAGCCCTCCCCTCCTCCCTGGGCTTCTGGCACTAGGAGTGAAAAGAGAGTTGCACAGCACTGGGACCCGTTTGACAGAAACCGGCTTCCCACGAGGAAGTCCTTCTCCACGTGCAGACATGCTCCCCAGTGCCTGTGGCAAGGTGAAGGAAATGCCATACACTGACCTGGAAGAGACCACAGGGCCCAGGCACAGTCTGAGCCCTTCCCTCATCCCGGCGGTTTTGCTAGCAGGAGTTCAACCCCAAGGAACACAGCCCGGAGACCCCCTGGGGCCAAAACAGCTTCCGACTAACAATATGCTCTTGCTTTGGAAATCCTATCCCAAGTGGGGGTAGCCAGGTCAACAAAATGCCACACACCCAGGTGGAAGAAACAACATGGCCCAGGCATGGTCTAAGCCCCTCACTTCGTCCCTGTGCTCTGGGGAGCCGGAGGGACCCCCGAGGCCCACGGCCCTGAGGCCCGTTGGGCAGGAAGCCTGCCTACCAGGGAAACAGCTTTCCTGACGTGCAGACCCTCTCCCAAGGGCTGGTGGCAAGGGAAAGCAAATGCCATGCCCTTCTCTGGAAGAAACTCCAGTGCCCAGCCATGTTGTAAGCCCTCCCCTCCTCCCTGGGCTTCTGGCAGCAGGAGTGAAAAGAGAGGAGCACAGCACTGGGACCCGTTTGACAGAAACCGGCTTCCCACGAGGAAGTCCTTCTCCACGTGCAGACATGCTCCCCAGTGCCTGTGGCAAGGTGAAGGAAATGCCATACACTGACCTGGAAGAGACCACAGGGCCCAGGCACAGTCTGAGGCCTTCCCTCATCCCGGCGGTTTTGCCAGCATGAGTTCAACCCCAAGGAACACAGCCCGGAGACCCCCTGGGGCCCAAAAGCATTCCGACTAACAATATGCTCTTGCTGTGGAAATCCTATCCCAAGTGGGGTAGCCAGGTCAACAAAATGCCACACACCCAGGTGGAAGAAACAACATGGCCCAGGCATGGTCTAAGCCCCTCACCCCGTCCCTGTGCTTTGGGGAGCCGGAGGGACCCCCGAGGCCCACGGCCCGGAGGCCCGTTGGGCAGAAAGCCGGCTTCCCACGGAAACAGCTTTCTTGAGGTGCAGACCCTATCCCAAGGGCTGGTGGCAAGGGAAAGCAAATGCCATCCCCTCATCTGGAAGAAACCCCAGTGCCCAGCCATGTTCTAAGCCCTCCCCTCCTCCCTGGGCTTCTGGCAGCAGGAGTGAAAAGAGAGATGCACAGCTCTGGGACCCGTTTGACAGAAACCGGCCTCCCACGAGGAAGTCCTTCTCCACGTGCAGACATGCTCCCCATTGCCTGTGGCAAGGTGAAGGAAATGCCATACACTGACCTGGAGTAGACCACAGGGCCCAGGCACAGTCTGAGCCCTTCCCTCATCCCGGTGGTTTACTAGCAGGAGTTCAACCCCAAGGAACACAGCCCGGAGACCCCCTGGGGCCAAAACGTCTTCCAACTAACAATATACTCTTGCTGTGGAAATCCTATCCCAAGTGGGGCTAGCCAGGTCAACAAAATGCCACACACCCAGGTGGAAGAGACAACATGGCCCAGGTATGTTCTAAGCCCCTCACCTCGTCCCTGTGCTCTGGGGAGCCTGAGGGACCCCGAGGCCCACGGCCCTGAGACCCGTTGGGCAGAAAGCCGGCTTCCCACGGAAACAGCTTTCCTGAGGTGCAGACCCTATCCCAAGGGCTGGTAGCAAGGGAAAGCAAAAGCCATCCCCTTCTCTGGAAGAAACCCCAGTGCCAAACCATGTTGTAAGCCCTCCCCTCCTCCCTGGACTAATGGCAGCAGGAGTGAAAAGAGAGGAGCACAGCACTGGGACCCGTTTGATGGAAACCGGCTTCCCACGAGGAAGTCCTTCTCCACGTGCAGACATGCTCCCCAGTGCCTGTGGCAAGGTGAAGGAAATGCCATACACTGACCTAGAAGAGACCACAGGGCCCATGCACAGTCTGAGACCTACCCTCATCCCGGAGGTTTTGCTAACAGGAGTTCAACCCCAAGGAACAAAGACCGGAGACGCCCTGGGGCCCAAACGGCTTCCGACTAACAATATGGTCTTGCTGTGGAAATCCTATCCCAAGTGCGTTAGCCAGGTCAACAAAATGCCACACACTGAGGTGGAAGAAACAACAGGGCCCACGCATGCTCTAAGCCCCTCACCTCGTCCCTGTGCTCTGGGGAGCCGGAGGGACCCCGAGGCACACGGCCCGGTGGCCCGTTGGGCAGAAAGCTGGCTTCCCACGGAAACAGCTTTCCTGAGTTGCAGACCCTATCCCAAGGCCTGGAGGCAAGGGAAAACAAATGCCATCCACTTCTATGGAAGAAACCCCAGTGCCCAGCCATGTTCTAAGCCCTCCCCTCCTCCCTGGGCTTCTGGCAGCTGAGGTGAAAAGAGAGGAGCACAGCCCTGGGACCCGGTTGACAGAAACAAGCTTCCCACGAGGAAGTCATTCTCCACGTGCAGACATGCTCCCCAGTGCCTGTGGCAAGGTGAAGGAAATGCCATACACTGACCTGGAAGAGAACACAGGGCCCAGGCACAGTCTGAGCCCTTCCCTCATCCCGGCGGTTTTGCTAGCAGGAGTTCAACCCCAAGGAACACAGCCCGGAGAACCCCTGGGGCCAAAATGTCTTCCAACTAACAATATACTCTTGCTGTGGAAATCCTATCCCAAGTGGGGCTAGCCAGGTCAACAAAATGCCACACACCCAGGTGGAAGAGACAACATGGCCCAGGTATGTTCTAAGCCCCTCACCTCGTCCCTGTGCTCTGGGGAGCCTGAGGGACCCCGAGGCCCACGGCCCTGAGACCCGTTGGGCAGAAAGCCGGCTTCCCACGGAAACAGCTTTCCTGAGGTGCAGACCCTATCCCAAGGGCTGGTAGCAAGGGAAAGCAAAAGCCATCCCCTTCTCTGGAAGAAAACCCAGTGCCAAACCATGTTGTAAGCCCTCCCCTCCTCCCTGGACTAATGGCAGCAGGAGTGAAAAGAGAGGAGCACAGCACTGGGACCCGTTTGATGGAAACCGGCTTCCCACGAGGAAGTCCTTCTCCACGTGCAGACATGCTCCCCAGTGCCTGTGGCAAGGTGAAGGAAATGCCATACACTGACCTAGAAGAGACCACAAGGCCCATGCACAGTCTGAGACCTACCCTCATCCCGGAGGTTTTGCTAACAGGAGTTCAACCCCAAGGAACAAAGACCGGAGACCCCCTGGGGCCCAAACGGCTTCCGACGAACAATATGGTCTTGCTGTGGAAATCCTATCCCAAGTGCGTTAGCCAGGTCAACAAAATGCCACACACTGAGGTGGAAGAAACAACAGGGCCCACGCATGCTCTAAGCCCCTCACTTCGTCCCTGTGCTCTGGGGAGCCGGAGGGACCCCGAGGCACACGGCCCGGTGGCCCGTTGGGCAGAAAGCCGGCTTCCCACGGAAACAGCTTTCCTGAGTTGCAGACCCTATCCCAAGGGCTGGAGGCAAGGGAAAACAAATGCCATCCACTTCTATGGAAGAAACCCCAGTGCCCAGCCATGTTCTAAGCCCTCCCCTCCTCCCTGGGCTTCTGGCAGCTGGAGTGAAAAGAGAGGAGCACAGCCCTGGGACCCGGTTGACAGAAACAAGCTTCCCACGAGGAAGTCATTCTCCACGTGCAGACATGCTCCCCAGTGCCTGTGGCAAGGTGAAGGAAATGCTATACACTGACCTGGAAGAGACCACAGGGCCCAGGCACAGTCTGAGCCCTTCCCTCATCCCGGCGGTTTTGCTAGCAGGAGTTCAACCCCAAGGAACACAGCCCGGAGACCCCCTGGGGCCCAAACGGCTTCCGACTAACAATATGCTCTTGCTGTGGAAATCCTATCCCAAGTGGGGGTAGCCAGGTCAACAAAATGCCACACACCCAGGTGGAAGAGACAACATATCCCAGGCATGCTCTAAGCCCCTCACCTCGTCCCTGTGCTCTGGGGAGTCGGAGGGACCCCGAGGCACACGGCCCTCAGGCCCGTTGGGCAGAAAGCCTGTTTCCCACGGAAACAGCTTTCCTGAGGTGCAGACCCTATCCCAAGGGCTGGTGGCAAGGGAAAGCAAATGCCATCCCCTTCTCTGGAAGAAACCCCAGTGCCCAGCCATGTTGTAAGCCTTCCCCTCCTCCCTGGGCTTCTGGCAGTAGGAGTGAAAAGAGTTGCACAGCACTGGGACCCGTTTGACAGAAACCGGCTTCCCACGAGGAAGTCCTTCTCCACGTGCAGACATGCTCCCCAGTGCCTGTGGCAAGGAGAAGGAAATGCCATACACTGACCTGGAATAGACCACAGGGCCCAGGCACAGTCTGAGCCCTTCCCTCATCCCCATGGTTTTGCTAGCAGGAGTTCAACCCCAAGGAACACAGCCCGGAGAGCCCCTGGGGCCAAAACAGCTTCAGACTAACAATATGCTCTTGCTTTGGAAATCCTATCCCAAGTGGGGGTAGCCAGGTCAACAAAATGCCACACACCGAGGTGGAAGAAACAACAGGGCCCACGCATGGTCTAAGCCCCTCACCTCGTCCCTGTGCTCTGGGGAGTCGGAGGGACCCCGAGGCCCACGGCCCTGAGGCCCGTTGGGCAGAAAGCCTGTTTCCCACGGAAACAGCTTTCCTGAGGTGCAGACCCTATCCCAAGGGCTGGTGGCAAGGGAAAGCAAATGCCATGCCCTTCTCTGGAAGAAACCCCAGTGCCCAGCCATGTTCTAAGCCCTCCCCTCCTCCCTGGGCTTCTGGCACTAGGAGTGAAAAGAGAGTTGCACAGCACTGGGACCCGTTTGACAGAAACCGGCTTCCCACGAGGAAGTCCTTCTCCACGTGCAGACATGCTCCCCAGTGCCTGTGGCAAGGTGAAGGAAATGCCATACACTGACCTGGAAGAGACCACAGGGCCCAGGCACAGTCTGAGCCCTTCCCTCATCCCGGCGGTTTTGCTAGCAGGAGTTCAACCCCAACGAACACAGCCCGGAGACCCCCTGGGGCCAAAACAGCTTCCGACTAACAATATGCTCTTGCTTTGGAAATCCTATCCCAAGTGGGGGTAGCCAGGTCAACAAAATGCCACACACCCAGGTGGAAGAAACAACATGGCCCAGGCATGGTCTAAGCCCCTCACTTCGTCCCTGTGCTCTGGGGAGCCGGAGGGACCCCCGAGGCCCACGGCCCTGAGGCCCGTTGGGCAGGAAGCCTGCCTACCAGGGAAACAGCTTTCCTGACGTGCAGACCCTCTCCCAAGGGCTGGTGGCAAGGGAAAGCAAATGCCATGCCCTTCTCTGGAAGAAACTCCAGTGCCCAGCCATGTTGTAAGCCCTCCCCTCCTCCCTGGGCTTCTGGCAGCAGGAGTGAAAAGAGAGGAGCACAGCACTGGGACCCGTTTGACAGAAACCGGCTTCCCACGAGGAAGTCCTTCTCCACGTGCAGACATGCTCCCCAGTGCCTGTGGCAGGTGAAGGAAATGCCATACACTGACCTGGAAGAGACCACAGGGCCCAGGCACAGTCTGACCTACCCTCATCCCGGAGGTTTTGCTAGCAGGAGTTCAACCCCAACGAACACAGCCCGGAGACCCCCTGGGGCCAAAACGGCTTCCAACTAACAATATACTCTTGCTGTGGAAAACCTATCCCAAGTGGGGGTAGCCAGGTCAAGAAAATGCCACACACCCAGGCGGAAGAGACAACATGGCCCAGGCATGGTCTAAGCCCCTCACCTCGTCCCTGTGCTCTGGGGAGCCGGAGGGACCCCCGAGGCCCACGGCCCTGAGGCCCGTTGGGCAGGAAGCCGGCCTCCAACGGAAACAGCTTTCCTGAGATTCAGACCCTATCCCAAGGGCTGGTGGCAAGGGAAAGCAAATGCCATGCCCTTCTCTGGAAGAAACTCCAGTGCCCAGCTATGTTGTAAGCCCTCCCCTCCTCCCTGGGCTTCTGGCAGCAGGAGTGAAAAGAGAGGAGCACAGCACTGGGACCCGTTTGATGGAAACAGGCTTCCCACGAGGAAGTCCTTCTACACGTGCAGACATGCTCCCCAGTGCCTGTGGCAAATGAGGGAATTGCCATACACTGACCTGGAAGAGACCACAGGGCCCAGGCACAGTCTGAGACCTTCCCTCATCCCGGCGGTTTTGCTAGCAGGAGTTCAACCCCAAGGAACACAGCCCGGAGACCCCCTGGGGCCAAAACGTCTTCCAACTAACAATATACTCTTGCTGTGGAAATCCTATCCCAAGTGGGGCTAGCCAGGTCAACAAAATGCCACACACCCAGGTGGAAGAGACAACATGGCCCAGGTATGTTCTAAGCCCCTCACCTCGTCCCTGTGCTCTGGGGAGCCTGAGGGACCCCGAGGCCCACGGCCCTGAGACCCGTTGGGCAGAAAGCCGGCTTCCCACGGAAACAGCTTTCCTGAGGTGCAGACCCTATCCCAAGGGCTGGTAGCAAGGGAAAGCAAAAGCCATCCCCTTCTCTGGAAGAAAACCCAGTGCCAAACCATGTGGTAAGCCCTCCCCTCCTCCCTGGACTAATGGCAGCAGGAGTGAAAAGAGAGGAGCACAGCACTGGGACCCGTTTGATGGAAACCGGCTTCCCACGAGGAAGTCCTTCTCCACGTGCAGACATGCTCCCCAGTGCCTGTGGCAAGGTGAAGGAAATGCCATACACTGACCTAGAAGAGACCACAGGGCCCATGCACAGTCTGAGACCTACCCTCATCCCGGAGGTTTTGCTAACAGGAGTTCAACCCCAAGGAACAAAGACCGGAGACCCCCTGGGGCCCAAACGGCTTCCGACGAACAATATGGTCTTGCTGTGGAAATCCTATCCCAAGTGCGTTAGCCAGGTCAACAAAATGCCACACACTGAGGTGGAAGAAACAACAGGGCCCACGCATGCTCTAAGCCCCTCACCTCGTCCCTGTGCTCTGGGGAGCCGGAGGGACCCCGAGGCACACGGCCCGGAGGCCCGTTGGGCAGAAAGCCGGCTTCCCACGGAAACAGCTTTCCTGAGTTGCAGACCCTATCCCAAGGGCTGGAGGCAAGGGAAAACAAATGCCATCCACTTCTATGGAAGAAACCCCAGTGCCCAGCCATGTTCTAAGCCCTCCCCTCCTCCCTGGGCTTCTGGCAGCTGGAGTGAAAAGAGAGGAGCACAGCCCTGGGACCCGGTTGACAGAAACAAGCTTCCCACGAGGAAGTCATTCTCCACGTGCAGACATGCTCCCCAGTGCCTGTGGCAAGGTGAAGGAAATGCTATACACTGACCTGGAAGAGACCACAGGGCCCAGGCACAGTCTGAGCCCTTCCCTCATCCCGGCGGTTTTGCTAGCAGGAGTTCAACCCCAAGGAACACAGCCCGGAGACCCCCTGGGGCCCAAACGGCTTCCGACTAACAATATGCTCTTGCTGTGGAAATCCTATCCCAAGTGGGGGTAGCCAGGTCAACAAAATGCCACACACCCAGGTGGAAGAGACAACATATCCCAGGCATGCTCTAAGCCCCTCACCTCGTCCCTGTGCTCTGGGGAGTCGGAGGGACCCCGAGGCACACGGCCCTCAGGCCCGTTGGGCAGAAAGCCTGTTTCCCACGGAAACAGCTTTCCTGAGGTGCAGACCCTATCCCAAGGGCTGGTGGCAAGGGAAAGCAAATGCCATCCCCTTCTCTGGAAGAAACCCCAGTGCCCAGCCATGTTGTAAGCCTTCCCCTCCTCCCTGGGCTTCTGGCAGTAGGAGTGAAAAGAGTTGCACAGCACTGGGACCCGTTTGACAGAAACCGGCTTCCCACGAGGAAGTCCTTCTCCACGTGCAGACATGCTCCCCAGTGCCTGTGGCAAGGAGAAGGAAATGCCATACACTGACCTGGAATAGACCACAGGGCCCAGGCACAGTCTGAGCCCTTCCCTCATCCCCTTGGTTTTGCTAGCAGGAGTTCAACCCCAAGGAACACAGCCCGGAGAGCCCCTGGGGCCAAAACAGCTTCAGACTAACAATATGCTCTTGCTTTGGAAATCCTATCCCAAGTGGGGGTAGCCAGGTCAACAAAATGCCACACACCGAGGTGGAAGAAACAACAGGGCCCACGCATGGTCTAAGCCCCTCACCTCGTCCCTGTGCTCTGGGGAGTCGGAGGGACCCCGAGGCCCACGGCCCTGAGGCCCGTTGGGCAGAAAGCCTGTTTCCCACGGAAACAGCTTTCCTGAGGTGCAGACCCTATCCCAAGGGCTGGTGGCAAGGGAAAGCAAATGCCATGCCCTTCTCTGGAAGAAACCCCAGTGCCAAACCATGTTGTAAGCCCTCCCCTCCTCCCTGGACTAATGGCAGCAGGAGTGAAAAGAGAGGAGCACAGCACTGGGACCCGTTTGATGGAAACCGGCTTCCCACGAGGAAGTCCTTCTCCACGTGCAGACATGCTCCCCAGTGCCTGTGGCAAGGTGAAGGAAATGCCATACACTGACCTAGAAGAGACCACAGGGCCCATGCACAGTCTGAGACCTACCCTCATCCCGGAGGTTTTGCTAACAGGAGTTCAACCCCAAGGAACAAAGACCGGAGACCCCCTGGGGCCCAAACGGCTTCCGACGAACAATATGGTCTTGCTGTGGAAATCCTATCCCAAGTGCGTTAGCCAGGTCAACAAAATGCCACACACTGAGGTGGAAGAAACAACAGGGCCCACGCATGCTCTAAGCCCCTCACCTCGTCCCTGTGCTCTGGGGAGCCGGAGGGACCCCGAGGCACACGGCCCGGAGGCCCGTTGGGCAGAAAGCCGGCTTCCCACGGAAACAGCTTTCCTGAGTTGCAGACCCTATCCCAAGGGCTGGAGGCAAGGGAAAACAAATGCCATCCACTTCTATGGAAGAAACCCCAGTGCCCAGCCATGTTCTAAGCCCTCCCCTCCTCCCTGGGCTTCTGGCAGCTGGAGTGAAAAGAGAGGAGCACAGCCCTGGGACCCGGTTGACAGAAACAAGCTTCCCACGAGGAAGTCATTCTCCACGTGCAGACATGCTCCCCAGTGCCTGTGGCAAGGTGAAGGAAATGCTATACACTGACCTGGAAGAGACCACAGGGCCCAGGCACAGTCTGAGCCCTTCCCTCATCCCGGCGGTTTTGCTAGCAGGAGTTCAACCCCAAGGAACACAGCCCGGAGACCCCCTGGGGCCCAAACGGCTTCCGACTAACAATATGCTCTTGCTGTGGAAATCCTATCCCAAGTGGGGGTAGCCAGGTCAACAAAATGCCACACACCCAGGTGGAAGAGACAACATATCCCAGGCATGCTCTAAGCCCCTCACCTCGTCCCTGTGCTCTGGGGAGTCGGAGGGACCCCGAGGCACACGGCCCTCAGGCCCGTTGGGCAGAAAGCCTGTTTCCCACGGAAACAGCTTTCCTGAGGTGCAGACCCTATCCCAAGGGCTGGTGGCAAGGGAAAGCAAATGCCATCCCCTTCTCTGGAAGAAACCCCAGTGCCCAGCCATGTTGTAAGCCTTCCCCTCCTCCCTGGGCTTCTGGCAGTAGGAGTGAAAAGAGTTGCACAGCACTGGGACCCGTTTGACAGAAACCGGCTTCCCACGAGGAAGTCCTTCTCCACGTGCAGACATGCTCCCCAGTGCCTGTGGCAAGGAGAAGGAAATGCCATACACTGACCTGGAATAGACCACAGGGCCCAGGCACAGTCTGAGCCCTTCCCTCATCCCCTTGGTTTTGCTAGCAGGAGTTCAACCCCAAGGAACACAGCCCGGAGAGCCCCTGGGGCCAAAACAGCTTCAGACTAACAATATGCTCTTGCTTTGGAAATCCTATCCCAAGTGGGGGTAGCCAGGTCAACAAAATGCCACACACCGAGGTGGAAGAAACAACAGGGCCCACGCATGGTCTAAGCCCCTCACCTCGTCCCTGTGCTCTGGGGAGTCGGAGGGACCCCGAGGCCCACGGCCCTGAGGCCCGTTGGGCAGAAAGCCTGTTTCCCACGGAAACAGCTTTCCTGAGGTGCAGACCCTATCCCAAGGGCTGGTGGCAAGGGAAAGCAAATGCCATGCCCTTCTCTGGAAGAAACCCCAGTGCCCAGCCATGTTCTAAGCCCTCCCCTCCTCCCTGGGCTTCTGGCACTAGGAGTGAAAAGAGAGTTGCACAGCACTGGGACCCGTTTGACAGAAACCGGCTTCCCACGAGGAAGTCCTTCTCCACGTGCAGACATGCTCCCCAGTGCCTGTGGCAAGGTGAAGGAAATGCCATACACTGACCTGGAAGAGACCACAGGGCCCAGGCACAGTCTGAGCCCTTCCCTCATCCCGGCGGTTTTGCTAGCAGGAGTTCAACCCCAACGAACACAGCCCGGAGACCCCCTGGGGCCAAAACAGCTTCCGACTAACAATATGCTCTTGCTTTGGAAATCCTATCCCAAGTGGGGGTAGCCAGGTCAACAAAATGCCACACACCCAGGTGGAAGAAACAACATGGCCCAGGCATGGTCTAAGCCCCTCACTTCGTCCCTGTGCTCTGGGGAGCCGGAGGGACCCCCGAGGCCCACGGCCCTGAGACCCGTTGGGCAGAAAGCCGGCTTCCCACGGAAACAGCTTTCCTGAGGTGCAGACCCTATCCCAAGGGCTGGTAGCAAGGGAAAGCAAAAGCCATCCCCTTCTCTGGAAGAAAACCCAGTGCCAAACCATGTTGTAAGCCCTCCCCTCCTCCCTGGACTAATGGCAGCAGGAGTGAAAAGAGAGGAGCACAGCACTGGGACCCGTTTGATGGAAACCGGCTTCCCACGAGGAAGTCCTTCTCCACGTGCAGACATGCTCCCCAGTGCCTGTGGCAAGGTGAAGGAAATGCCATACACTGACCTAGAAGAGACCACAGGGCCCATGCACAGTCTGAGACCTACCCTCATCCCGGAGGTTTTGCTAACAGGAGTTCAACCCCAAGGAACAAAGACCGGAGACCCCCTGGGGCCCAAACGGCTTCCGACGAACAATATGGTCTTGCTGTGGAAATCCTATCCCAAGTGCGTTAGCCAGGTCAACAAAATGCCACACACTGAGGTGGAAGAAACAACAGGGCCCACGCATGCTCTAAGCCCCTCACCTCGTCCCTGTGCTCTGGGGAGCCGGAGGGACCCCGAGGCACACGGCCCGGAGGCCCGTTGGGCAGAAAGCCGGCTTCCCACGGAAACAGCTTTCCTGAGTTGCAGACCCTATCCCAAGGGCTGGAGGCAAGGGAAAACAAATGCCATCCACTTCTATGGAAGAAACCCCAGTGCCCAGCCATGTTCTAAGCCCTCCCCTCCTCCCTGGGCTTCTGGCAGCTGGAGTGAAAAGAGAGGAGCACAGCCCTGGGACCCGGTTGACAGAAACAAGCTTCCCACGAGGAAGTCATTCTCCACGTGCAGACATGCTCCCCAGTGCCTGTGGCAAGGTGAAGGAAATGCTATACACTGACCTGGAAGAGACCACAGGGCCCAGGCACAGTCTGAGCCCTTCCCTCATCCCGGCGGTTTTGCTAGCAGGAGTTCAACCCCAAGGAACACAGCCCGGAGACCCCCTGGGGCCCAAACGGCTTCCGACTAACAATATGCTCTTGCTGTGGAAATCCTATCCCAAGTGGGGGTAGCCAGGTCAACAAAATGCCACACACCCAGGTGGAAGAGACAACATATCCCAGGCATGCTCTAAGCCCCTCACCTCGTCCCTGTGCTCTGGGGAGTCGGAGGGACCCCGAGGCACACGGCCCTCAGGCCCGTTGGGCAGAAAGCCTGTTTCCCACGGAAACAGCTTTCCTGAGGTGCAGACCCTATCCCAAGGGCTGGTGGCAAGGGAAAGCAAATGCCATCCCCTTCTCTGGAAGAAACCCCAGTGCCCAGCCATGTTGTAAGCCTTCCCCTCCTCCCTGGGCTTCTGGCAGTAGGAGTGAAAAGAGTTGCACAGCACTGGGACCCGTTTGACAGAAACCGGCTTCCCACGAGGAAGTCCTTCTCCACGTGCAGACATGCTCCCCAGTGCCTGTGGCAAGGAGAAGGAAATGCCATACACTGACCTGGAATAGACCACAGGGCCCAGGCACAGTCTGAGCCCTTCCCTCATCCCCTTGGTTTTGCTAGCAGGAGTTCAACCCCAAGGAACACAGCCCGGAGAGCCCCTGGGGCCAAAACAGCTTCAGACTAACAATATGCTCTTGCTTTGGAAATCCTATCCCAAGTGGGGGTAGCCAGGTCAACAAAATGCCACACACCCTGGTGGAAGAAACAACAGGGCCCACGCATGGTCTAAGCCCCTCACCTCGTCCCTGTGCTCTGGGGAGTCGGAGGGACCCCGAGGCCCACGGCCCTGAGGCCCGTTGGGCAGAAAGCCTGTTTCCCACGGAAACAGCTTTCCTGAGGTGCAGACCCTATCCCAAGGGCTGGTGGCAAGGGAAAGCAAATGCCATGCCCTTCTCTGGAAGAAACCCCAGTGCCCAGCCATGTTCTAAGCCCTCCCCTCCTCCCTGGGCTTCTGGCACTAGGAGTGAAAAGAGAGTTGCACAGCACTGGGACCCGTTTGACAGAAACCGGCTTCCCACGAGGAAGTCCTTCTCCACGTGCAGACATGCTCCCCAGTGCCTGTGGCAAGGTGAAGGAAATGCCATACACTGACCTGGAAGAGACCACAGGGCCCAGGCACAGTCTGAGCCCTTCCCTCATCCCGGCGGTTTTGCTAGCAGGAGTTCAACCCCAACGAACACAGCCCGGAGACCCCCTGGGGCCAAAACAGCTTCCGACTAACAATATGCTCTTGCTTTGGAAATCCTATCCCAAGTGGGGGTAGCCAGGTCAACAAAATGCCACACACCCAGGTGGAAGAAACAACATGGCCCAGGCATGGTCTAAGCCCCTCACTTCGTCCCTGTGCTCTGGGGAGCCGGAGGGACCCCCGAGGCCCACGGCCCTGAGGCCCGTTGGGCAGGAAGCCTGCCTACCAGGGAAACAGCTTTCCTGACGTGCAGACCCTCTCCCAAGGGCTGGTGGCAAGGGAAAGCAAATGCCATGCCCTTCTCTGGAAGAAACTCCAGTGCCCAGCCATGTTGTAAGCCCTCCCCTCCTCCCTGGGCTTCTGGCAGCAGGAGTGAAAAGAGAGGAGCACAGCACTGGGACCCGTTTGACAGAAACCGGCTTCCCACGAGGAAGTCCTTCTCCACGTGCAGACATGCTCCCCAGTGCCTGTGGCAAGGTGAAGGAAATGCCATACACTGACCTGGAAGAGACCACAGGGCCCAGGCACAGTCTGAGGCCTTCCCTCATCCCGGCCGTTTTGCCAGCATGAGTTCAACCCCAAGGAACACAGCCCGGAGACCCCCTGGGGCCCAAAAGCATTCCGACTAACAATATGCTCTTGCTGTGGAAATCCTATCCCAAGTGGGGTAGCCAGGTCAACAAAATGCCACACACCCAGGTGGAAGAAACAACATGGCCCAGGCATGGTCTAAGCCCCTCACCCCGTCCCTGTGCTTTGGGGAGCCGGAGGGACCCCCGAGGCCCACGGCCCGGAGGCCCGTTGGGCAGAAAGCCGGCTTCCCACGGAAACAGCTTTCTTGAGGTGCAGACCCTATCCCAAGGGCTGGTGGCAAGGGAAAGCAAATGCCATCCCCTCATCTGGAAGAAACCCCAGTGCCCAGCCATGTTCTAAGCCCTCCCCTCCTCCCTGGGCTTCTGGCAGCAGGAGTGAAAAGAGAGATGCACAGCTCTGGGACCCGTTTGACAGAAACCGGCCTCCCACGAGGAAGTCCTTCTCCACGTGCAGACATGCTCCCCATTGCCTGTGGCAAGGTGAAGGAAATGCCATACACTGACCTGGAGTAGACCACAGGGCCCAGGCACAGTCTGAGCCCTTCCCTCATCCCGGCGGTTTACTAGCAGGAGTTCAACCCCAAGGAACACAGCCCGGAGACCCCCTGGGGCCAAAACGTCTTCCAACTAACAATATACTCTTGCTGTGGAAATCCTATCCCAAGTGGGGCTAGCCAGGTCAACAAAATGCCACACACCCAGGCGGAAGAGACAACATGGCCCAGGTATGTTCTAAGCCCCTCACCTCGTCCCTGTGCTCTGGGGAGCCTGAGGGACCCCGAGGCCCACGGCCCTGAGACCCGTTGGGCAGAAAGCCGGCTTCCCACGGAAACAGCTTTCCTGAGGTGCAGACCCTATCCCAAGGGCTGGTAGCAAGGGAAAGCAAAAGCCATCCCCTTCTCTGGAAGAAACCCCAGTGCCAAACCATGTTGTAAGCCCTCCCCTCCTCCCTGGACTAATGGCAGCAGGAGTGAAAAGAGAGGAGCACAGCACTGGGACCCGTTTGATGGAAACCGGCTTCCCACGAGGAAGTCCTTCTCCACGTGCAGACATGCTCCCCAGTGCCTGTGGCAAGGTGAAGGAAATGCCATACACTGACCTAGAAGAGACCACAGGGCCCATGCACAGTCTGAGACCTACCCTCATCCCGGAGGTTTTGCTAACAGGAGTTCAACCCCAAGGAACAAAGACCGGAGACGCCCTGGGGCCCAAACGGCTTCCGACTAACAATATGGTCTTGCTGTGGAAATCCTATCCCAAGTGCGTTAGCCAGGTCAACAAAATGCCACACACTGAGGTGGAAGAAACAACAGGGCCCACGCATGCTCTAAGCCCCTCACCTCGTCCCTGTGCTCTGGGGAGCCGGAGGGACCCCGAGGCACACGGCCCGGTGGCCCGTTGGGCAGAAAGCTGGCTTCCCACGGAAACAGCTTTCCTGAGTTGCAGACCCTATCCCAAGGCCTGGAGGCAAGGGAAAACAAATGCCATCCACTTCTATGGAAGAAACCCCAGTGCCCAGCCATGTTCTAAGCCCTCCCCTCCTCCCTGGGCTTCTGGCAGCTGAGGTGAAAAGAGAGGAGCACAGCCCTGGGACCCGGTTGACAGAAACAAGCTTCCCACGAGGAAGTCATTCTCCACGTGCAGACATGCTCCCCAGTGCCTGTGGCAAGGTGAAGGAAATGCCATACACTGACCTGGAAGAGAACACAGGGCCCAGGCACAGTCTGAGCCCTTCCCTCATCCCGGCGGTTTTGCTAGCAGGAGTTCAACCCCAAGGAACACAGCCCGGAGAACCCCTGGGGCCAAAATGTCTTCCAACTAACAATATACTCTTGCTGTGGAAATCCTATCCCAAGTGGGGCTAGCCAGGTCAACAAAATGCCACACACCCAGGTGGAAGAGACAACATGGCCCAGGTATGTTCTAAGCCCCTCACCTCGTCCCTGTGCTCTGGGGAGCCTGAGGGACCCCGAGGCCCACGGCCCTGAGACCCGTTGGGCAGAAAGCCGGCTTCCCACGGAAACAGCTTTCCTGAGGTGCAGACCCTATCCCAAGGGCTGGTAGCAAGGGAAAGCAAAAGCCATCCCCTTCTCTGGAAGAAAACCCAGTGCCAAACCATGTTGTAAGCCCTCCCCTCCTCCCTGGACTAATGGCAGCAGGAGTGAAAAGAGAGGAGCACAGCACTGGGACCCGTTTGATGGAAACCGGCTTCCCACGAGGAAGTCCTTCTCCACGTGCAGACATGCTCCCCAGTGCCTGTGGCAAGGTGAAGGAAATGCCATACACTGACCTAGAAGAGACCACAAGGCCCATGCACAGTCTGAGACCTACCCTCATCCCGGAGGTTTTGCTAACAGGAGTTCAACCCCAAGGAACAAAGACCGGAGACCCCCTGGGGCCCAAACGGCTTCCGACGAACAATATGGTCTTGCTGTGGAAATCCTATCCCAAGTGCGTTAGCCAGGTCAACAAAATGCCACACACTGAGGTGGAAGAAACAACAGGGCCCACGCATGCTCTAAGCCCCTCACTTCGTCCCTGTGCTCTGGGGAGCCGGAGGGACCCCGAGGCACACGGCCCGGTGGCCCGTTGGGCAGAAAGCCGGCTTCCCACGGAAACAGCTTTCCTGAGTTGCAGACCCTATCCCAAGGGCTGGAGGCAAGGGAAAACAAATGCCATCCACTTCTATGGAAGAAACCCCAGTGCCCAGCCATGTTCTAAGCCCTCCCCTCCTCCCTGGGCTTCTGGCAGCTGGAGTGAAAAGAGAGGAGCACAGCCCTGGGACCCGGTTGACAGAAACAAGCTTCCCACGAGGAAGTCATTCTCCACGTGCAGACATGCTCCCCAGTGCCTGTGGCAAGGTGAAGGAAATGCTATACACTGACCTGGAAGAGACCACAGGGCCCAGGCACAGTCTGAGCCCTTCCCTCATCCCGGCGGTTTTGCTAGCAGGAGTTCAACCCCAAGGAACACAGCCCGGAGACCCCCTGGGGCCCAAACGGCTTCCGACTAACAATATGCTCTTGCTGTGGAAATCCTATCCCAAGTGGGGGTAGCCAGGTCAACAAAATGCCACACACCCAGGTGGAAGAGACAACATATCCCAGGCATGCTCTAAGCCCCTCACCTCGTCCCTGTGCTCTGGGGAGTCGGAGGGACCCCGAGGCACACGGCCCTCAGGCCCGTTGGGCAGAAAGCCTGTTTCCCACGGAAACAGCTTTCCTGAGGTGCAGACCCTATCCCAAGGGCTGGTGGCAAGGGAAAGCAAATGCCATCCCCTTCTCTGGAAGAAACCCCAGTGCCCAGCCATGTTGTAAGCCTTCCCCTCCTCCCTGGGCTTCTGGCAGTAGGAGTGAAAAGAGTTGCACAGCACTGGGACCCGTTTGACAGAAACCGGCTTCCCACGAGGAAGTCCTTCTCCACGTGCAGACATGCTCCCCAGTGCCTGTGGCAAGGAGAAGGAAATGCCATACACTGACCTGGAATAGACCACAGGGCCCAGGCACAGTCTGAGCCCTTCCCTCATCCCCATGGTTTTGCTAGCAGGAGTTCAACCCCAAGGAACACAGCCCGGAGAGCCCCTGGGGCCAAAACAGCTTCAGACTAACAATATGCTCTTGCTTTGGAAATCCTATCCCAAGTGGGGGTAGCCAGGTCAACAAAATGCCACACACCGAGGTGGAAGAAACAACAGGGCCCACGCATGGTCTAAGCCCCTCACCTCGTCCCTGTGCTCTGGGGAGTCGGAGGGACCCCGAGGCCCACGGCCCTGAGGCCCGTTGGGCAGAAAGCCTGTTTCCCACGGAAACAGCTTTCCTGAGGTGCAGACCCTATCCCAAGGGCTGGTGGCAAGGGAAAGCAAATGCCATGCCCTTCTCTGGAAGAAACCCCAGTGCCCAGCCATGTTCTAAGCCCTCCCCTCCTCCCTGGGCTTCTGGCACTAGGAGTGAAAAGAGAGTTGCACAGCACTGGGACCCGTTTGACAGAAACCGGCTTCCCACGAGGAAGTCCTTCTCCACGTGCAGACATGCTCCCCAGTGCCTGTGGCAAGGTGAAGGAAATGCCATACACTGACCTGGAAGAGACCACAGGGCCCAGGCACAGTCTGAGCCCTTCCCTCATCCCGGCGGTTTTGCTAGCAGGAGTTCAACCCCAACGAACACAGCCCGGAGACCCCCTGGGGCCAAAACAGCTTCCGACTAACAATATGCTCTTGCTTTGGAAATCCTATCCCAAGTGGGGGTAGCCAGGTCAACAAAATGCCACACACCCAGGTGGAAGAAACAACATGGCCCAGGCATGGTCTAAGCCCCTCACTTCGTCCCTGTGCTCTGGGGAGCCGGAGGGACCCCCGAGGCCCACGGCCCTGAGGCCCGTTGGGCAGGAAGCCTGCCTACCAGGGAAACAGCTTTCCTGACGTGCAGACCCTCTCCCAAGGGCTGGTGGCAAGGGAAAGCAAATGCCATGCCCTTCTCTGGAAGAAACTCCAGTGCCCAGCCATGTTGTAAGCCCTCCCCTCCTCCCTGGGCTTCTGGCAGCAGGAGTGAAAAGAGAGGAGCACAGCACTGGGACCCGTTTGACAGAAACCGGCTTCCCACGAGGAAGTCCTTCTCCACGTGCAGACATGCTCCCCAGTGCCTGTGGCAGGTGAAGGAAATGCCATACACTGACCTGGAAGAGACCACAGGGCCCAGGCACAGTCTGACCTACCCTCATCCCGGAGGTTTTGCTAGCAGGAGTTCAACCCCAAGGAACACAGCCCGGAGACCCCCTGGGGCCAAAACGGCTTCCAACTAACAATATACTCTTGCTGTGGAAAACCTATCCCAAGTGGGGGTAGCCAGGTCAAGAAAATGCCACACACCCAGGCGGAAGAGACAACATGGCCCAGGCATGGTCTAAGCCCCTCACCTCGTCCCTGTGCTCTGGGGAGCCGGAGGGACCCCCGAGGCCCACGGCCCTGAGGCCCGTTGGGCAGAAAGCCGGCCTCCAACGGAAACAGCTTTCCTGAGATTCAGACCCTATCCCAAGGGCTGGTGGCAAGGGAAAGCAAATGCCATGCCCTTCTCTGGAAGAAACTCCAGTTCCCAGGCATGTTGTAAGCCCTCCCCTCCTCCCTGGGCTTCTGGCAGCAGGAGTGAAAAGAGAGGAGCACAGCACTGGGACCCGTTTGATGGAAACAGGCTTCCCACGAGGAAGTCCTTCTACACGTGCAGACATGCTCCCCAGTGCCTGTGGCAAATGAAGGAAATGCCATACACTGACCTGGAAGAGACCACAGGGCCCAGGCACAGTCTGAGACCTATCCTCATCCCGGAGGTTTTGGTAGCAGGAGTTCATCCCCAAGGAACACAGCACGGAGACCCCCTGGGGCCAAAACAGCTTCCGACTAACAATATGCTCTTGCTGTGGAAATCCTATCCCAAGTGGGGGTAACCAGGTCAACAAAATGCCACACACCCAGGTGGAAGAAACAACATGGCCCAGGCATGGTCTAAGCCCCTCACCTCGTCCCTGTGCTCTGGGGAGCCGGAGGGACCCCCGAAGCCCACGGCCTTGAGGCCCGTTGGGCAGAAAGCCGGCTTCCCACGGAAACAGCTTTCCTGAGGTGCAGACCCTATCCCAAGGGCTGGTGGCAAGGGAAAGCAAATGCCATCCCCTTTTCTGGAAGAAACCCCAGTGCCCAGCCATGTTGAAAGTCCTCCCCTCCTCCCAGGGCTTCTGGCAGCAGGAGTGAAAAGAGAGGTGCACAGCACAGGGACCCGTTTGACAGAAACCGGCTTCCCACGAGGAAGTCCTTCTCCACGTGCAGACATGCTCCCAGTGCCTGTGGCAAGGTGAAGGAAATGCCATACACTGACCTGGAAGAGACCACAGGGCCCAGGCACAGTCTGAGACCTACCCTCATCCCGGAGGTTTTGCTAGCCGGAGTTCAACCCCAACGAACACAGCCCGGAGACCCCCTGGGGCCAAAACGGCTTCAGACGAACAATATGCTCTTGGTGTGGAAAACCTATCGCAAGTGGGTGTAGCCAGGTCAAGAAAGTGCTAAACACTCAGGTGGAAGAAACAACATGGCCTAGGCATGGTCTAAGCCCCTCACCTCGTCCCTGTGCTTTGGGGAGCCGGAGGGACCCTGAGGCCCACGGCCCTGAGGCCCGTTGGGCAGAAAGCCGGCTTCCCACGGAAACAGCTTTCCTGAGGTGCAGACCCTATCCCAAGTGCTGGTGGCAAGGGAAAGCAAATGCCATCCCCTTCTCTGGAAGAAACCCCAGTGCCCAGCCATGTTCTAAGCCCTCCCCTCCTCCCTGGGCATCTGGCTGCAGGAGTGAAAAGAGAGGAGCACAGCACAGGGACCCGTTTGACAGAAACCGGCTTCCCACGAGGAAGTCATTCTCCACGTGCAGACATGCTCCCCAGTGCCTGTGGCAAGGTGAAGGAAGTGCCATACACTGACCTGGAAGAGACCACAGGACCCAGGCACAGTCTGAGCCCTTCCCTTATCCCGGCGGTTTTGCTAGCAGGAGTTCAACCCCAAGGAACACAGCCGGGAGACTCCCTGGGGCCCAAACGGCTTCCGACTAACAATATGCTCTTGCTGTGGAAATCCTATCCCAAGTGGGGGTAGCCAGGTCAACAAAATGCCACACAACCAAGTGGAAGAAACAACAGGGCCCAGACATGGTCTAAGCCCCTCACCTCGTCCCTGTGCTTTGGGGAGCCGGAGGGACCCCCGAGGCACTCGGCCCTGAGGCCCGTTGGGAAGAAAGCCGGCTTCCCACGGAAACAGCTTTCCTGAGGTGCAGACCCTATCCCAAGGGCTGGTGGCAAGGGAAAGCAAATGCCATCCCCTTCTCTGGAAGAAACCCCAGTGCCCAGCCATGTGGAAAGTCCTCCCCTCCTCCCTGGACTTCTGGCAGTAGGAGTGAAAAGAGAGGAGCACAGCACTGGGACCCGTTTGACAGAAACCGGCTTCCCACGAGGAAGTCCTTCTCCACGTGCAGATATGCTCCCCAGTGCCTGTGGCAAGGTGCAGGAAATGCCATACACTGACATGGAAGAGACCACAGGGCCCAGGCACAGTCTGAGCCCTTCCCTCATCCCGGCGGTTTTGCTATCAGGAGTTCAACCCCAAGTAACACAGACCAGAGACCCCCTGGGGCCCAAACGGCTTCCGACTAACAATATGCTCTTGCTGTGGAAATCCTATCCCATGTGGAGGTAGCCAGGTCAACAAAATGCCACACACCCAGGTGGAATAAACAACAGGGCCCACGCATGGTCTAAGCCCCTCACCTCGTCCCTGAGCTCTGGGGAGCCGGAGGGACCCCGAGGCACACGGCCCGGAGGCCCGTTGGGCAGAAAGCCGGCTTCCGACGGAAACAGCTTTCCTGAGGTGCAGACCCTATCCCAAGGGCTGGTGGCAAGGGAAAGCAAATGCCATCCCCTTCTCTGGAAGAAACCCCAGTGCCCAGCCATGTTCTAAGCCCTCCCCTCCTCCCTGGGCTTATGGTAGCAGGAGTGAAAAGAGAGGAGCACAGCACAGGGACCCGTTTGACAGAAACCGGCTTCCCAAGAGGAAGTCCTTCTCCACGTGCAGACATGCTCCCCAGTGCCTGTGGCAAGGTGAAGGAAATGCCATACACTGACCTGGAAGAGACCACAGGGCCCAGGCACAGTCTGAGCGATTCCCTCATCCCGGCGGTTTTGCTAGCAGGAGTTCAACCCCAAGGAAAACAGCACGGAGACCCCCTGGGGCCCAAACGGTTTCAGACTAACAATATGCTCTTGCTGTGGAAATCCTATCCCAAGTGGGGGTAGCCAGGTCAACAAAATGCCACACACCCAGGTGGAAGAAACAACATGGCCCAGGCATGGTCTAAGCCCCTCACCTCGTCCCTGTGCTCTGGGGAGCCGGAGGGACCACCGAGGCCCACGGCCCTGAGGCCCGTTGGGCAGAAAGCCGGCTTCCCACGAAAACAGTTTTCTTGAGGTGCAGACCGTATCCCAAGGGCTGGTGGCAATGGAAAGCAAATGCCATCCCCTTCTCTAGAAGAAACCCCAGTGCCCAGCCATGTTCTAAGCCCTCCCCTCCTCCCTGGGCTTATGGTAGCAGGAGTGAAAAGAGAGGAGCACAGCACTGGGACCCGTTTGACAGAAACCGGCTTCCCACGAGGAAGTCCTTCTCCACGTGCAGACATGCTCCCCAGTGCCTGTGGCAAGGTGAAGGAAATGCCATACACTGACCTGGAAGAGACCACAGGGCCCAGGCACAGTCTGAGCCCTTCCCTCATCCCGGCCGTTTTGCTAGCAGGAGTTCAACCCCATGGAACACAGCCCGGAGACCCCCTGGGGCCCAAAAGTCTTCCGACTAACAATATGCTCTTGCTGTGGAAATCCTATCCCAAGTGGGGTAGCCAGGTCAACAAAATGCCACACAACCAGGTGGAAGAAACAACATGGCCCAGGCATGGTCAAAGCCCCTCACCTCGTCCCTGTGCTTTGGGGAGCCGGAGGGACCCCCGAGGCACACGGCCCGGAGGCCCGTTGGGCAGAAAGCAGGCTTCCCACGGAAACTGCTTTCCTGAGGTGCAGACCATATCCCAAGGGCTGGTGGCAAGGGAAAGCAAATGCCATCCACTTTTCTGGAAGAAACCCCAGTGCCCAGCCATGTTGAAAGTCCTCCCCTCCTCCCTGGGCTTCTGGCAGCAGGAGTGAAAAGAGAGGAACACAGCACTGGGACCCATTTGACAGAAACCGGCTTCCCACGAGGAAGTCCTTCTCCACGTGCAGACATGCTCCCCAGTGCCTGTGGCAAGGTGAAGGAAATGCCATACACTGACCTGGAAGAGACCACAGGGCCCAGGCACAGTCTGAGCCCTTCCCTCATCCCGGCGGTTTTGCTAGCAGGAGTTCAACCCCAAGGAACACGGCCCGGAGACCCCCTGGGGCCAAAACAGCTTCAGACTAACAATATGCTCTTGCTGTGGAAATCCTATCCCAAGTGGGGGTAACCAGGTCAACAAAATGCCACACACCCAGGTGGAAGAAACAACATGGCCCAGGCATGGCCTAAGCCCCTCACCTCGTTCCTGTGCTCTGGGGAGTCGGAGGGACGCCCGAGGCCCACGGCCCTGAGGCCCATTGGGCAGAAAGCCGGCTTCCCACGGAAACAGCTTTCCTGAGGTGTAGACCCTATCCCAAGGGCTGGTGGCAAGGGAAAGCAACTGCCATCCACTTCTCTAGAAGAAACCCCAGTGCCCAGCCATGTTCTAAGCCCTCCCCTCCTCCCTGGGCTTATGGTAGCAGGAGTGAAAAGAGAGGAGCACAGCACAGGGACCCGTTTGACAGAAACCGGCTTCCCACGAGGAAGTCCTTCTCCACGTGCAGACATGCTCCCCAGTGCCTGTGGCAAGGTGAAGGAAATGCCATACACTGACCTGGAATAGACCACAGGGCCCAGGCACAGTCTGAGCCCTTCCCTCATCCCGGCCGTTTTGCTAGCAGGAGTTCAACCACAAGGAACACAGCCCGGAGACCCCCTGGGGCCCAAAAGTCTTCCGACTAACAATATGCTCTTGCTGTGGAAATCCTATCCCAAGTGGGGTAGCCAGGTCAACAAAATGCCACACACCCAGGTGGAAGAAACAACATGGCCCAGGCATGGTCAAAGCCCCTCACCTCGTCCCTGTGCTTTGGGGAGCCGGAGGGACCCCCGAGGCACACGGCCCGGAGGCCCGTTGGGAGAAAGCCGGCTTCCCACGGAAACAGCTTTCCTGAGGTGCAGACCCTATCCCAAGGGCTGGTGGCAAGGGAAAGCAAATGCCATCCCCTTTTCTGGAAGAAACCCCAGTGCCCAGCCATGTTGAAAGTCCTCCCCTCCTCCCAGGGCTTCTGGCAGCAGGAGTGAAAAGAGAGGAACACAGCACTGGGACCCATTTGACAGAAACCGGCTTCCCACGAGGAAGTCCTTCTCCACGTGCAGACATGCTCCCCAGTGCCTGTGGCAAGGTGAAGGAAATGCCATACACTGACCTGGAAGAGACCACAGGGCCCAGGCACAGTCTGAGCCCTTCCCTCATCCCGGCGGTTTTCCTAGCAGGAGTTCAACCCCAAGGAACACGGCCCGGAGACCCCCTGGGGCCAAAACAGCTTCAGACTAACAATATGCTCTTGCTGTGGAAATCCTATCCCAAGTGGGGGTAACCAGGTCAACAAAATGCCACACACCCAGGTGGAAGAAACAACATGGCCCAGGCATGGCCTAAGCCCCTCACTTCGTCCCTGTGCTCTGGGGAGTCGGAGGGACCCCCGAGGCCCACGGCCCGGAGGCCCATTGGGCAGAAAGCCGGCTTCCCACGGAAACAGTTTTCCAGCGGTGCAGACCCTATCCCAAGGGCTGGTGGCAAGGGAAAGCAAATGCCATCCCCTTCTCTGGAAGAAACCCCAGTGCCCAGCCATGTTGAAAGTCCTCCCCTCCTCCCTGGGCTTCTGGCAGCAGGAGTGAAAAGAGAGGAACACAGCACTTGGACCCATTTGACAGAAACCGGCTTCCCACGAGGAAGTCCTTCTCCACGTGCAGACATGCTCCCCAGTGCCTGTGGCAAGGTGAAGGAAATGCCATACACTGACCTGGAAGAGACCACAGGGCCCAGGCACAGTCTGAGCCCTTCCCTCATCCCGGCGGTTTTGCTAGCAGGAGTTCAACCCCAAGGAACACGGCCCGGAGACCCCCTGGGGCCAAAACAGCTTCAGACTAACAATACGCTCTTGCTGTGGAAATCCTATCCCAAGTGGGGGTAACCAGGTCAACAAAATGCCACACATCCAGGTGGAAGAAACAACATGGCCCAGGCATGGCCTAAGCTCCTCACCTCGTCCCTGTGCTCTGGGGAGTCGGAGGGACCCCCGAGGCCCACGGCCCTGAGGCCCATTGGGCAGAAAGCCGGCTTCCCACGGAAACAGCTTTCCTGCGGTGCAGACCCTATCCCAAGGGCTGGTGGCAAGGGAAAGCAAATGCCATCCCCTTCTCTGGAAGAAACCCCAGTGCCCAGCCATGTTGAAAGTCCTCCCCTCCGCCCTGGGCTTCTAGCAGCAGGAGTGAAAAGAGAGGAGCACAGCACTGGGACCCGTTTGACAGAAACCGGCTTCCCACGAGGAAGTCCTTCTCCACGTGCAGACATGCTCCCCAGTGCCTGTGGCAAGGTGAAGGAAATGCCATACCCTGACCTGGAAGAGAGCACAGGGCCCAGGCACAGTCTGAGCCCTTCCTTCATCCCGGCGGTTTTGCTAGCAGGAGTTCATCCCCAAGAAACACAGCACGGAGACCCCCTGGGGCCCAAACGGCTTCCGACTAACAATATGCTCTTGCTGTGGAAATCCTATCCCAAGTGGGGGTAGCCAGGTCAACAAAATGCCACACTCCCAGGTGGAAGAAACAACATGGCCCAGGCATGGTCTAAGCCCCTCACCTCGTCCCTGTGCTTTGGGGAGCCGGAGGGACCCCCGAGGCCCACGGTCCTGAGGCCCGTTGGGTAGAAAGCCGGCTTCCCACGGAAACATCTTTCCAAAGGTGCAGACCATATCCCAAGGGCTGATGGCAAGGGAAAGCAAATGCCATCCCCTTCTCTGGAAGAAACGCCAGTGCCAAGCCATGTTGTAAGCCCTCCCCTCCTCCCTGGGCTTATGGTAGCAGGAGTGAAAAGAGAGGAGCACAGCACAGGGACCCGTTTGACAGAAACCGGCTTCCCACGAGGAAGTCCTTCTCCACGTGCAGACATGCTCCCCAGTGCCGGTGGCAAGGTGAAGGAAATGCCATACACTGACCTGGAAGAGACCACAGGGCCCAGGCACAGTCTGAGCCCTTCCCTCATCCCGGCGGTTTTGCTAGCAGGAGTTCAACCATAACGAACACAGCCCGGAGACCCCCTGGGGCCAAAACGTCTTCCGACTAACAATATACTCTTGCTGTGGAAATCCTATCCCAAGTGGAGGTAGCCAGGTCAACAAAATGCCACACTACCCAGGTGGAAGAGACAACATGGCCCAGGCATGGTCTAAGCCCCTCACCTCGTCCCTGTGCTCTGGGGAGTCGGAGGGACCCGGAGGGACACGGCCCTGAGGCCCGTTGGGCAGAAAGCCTGTATCCCACGGACACAGGTTTCCTGAAGTGCAGACCCTATCCCAAGGGCTGGTGGCAAGGGAAAGCAAATGCCATGCCCTTCTCAGGAAGAAACCCCAGTGCCCAGCCATGTTCTAAGCCCTCCCCTCCTCCCTGGGCTTCTGGAAGCAGGAGTGAAAAGAGAGTTGCACAGCACTGGGACACGTTTGACAGAAACCCGCCTCCTACGAGGAAGTCCTTCTCCACGTGCAGACATGCTCCCCAATGCCTGTGGCAAGGTGAAGGAAATGCCATACACTGACCTGGAATAGACAACAGGGCCCAGGCACAGTCTGAGCCCTTCCCTCATCCCGGCGGTTTTGCTAGCAGGAGTTCAACCCCAAGAACACAGCCCGGAGACCCCCTGGGGCCAAAACGTCTTCCGACTAACAGTATACTCTTGCTTTGGAAATCCTATCCCAAGTGGGGGTAGCCAGGTCAACAAAATGCCACACACCCAGGTGGAAGAAACAACATGGCCCAGGCATGGTCTAAGCCCCTCACCTCGTCCCTGTGCTCTGGGGAGCAGGAGGGACCCCCGAGGCCCACGGCCCTGAGGCCCGTTGGGCTGGAAGCCTGCCTACCAGGGAAACAGCTTTCCTGAGGTGCAGACCCTCTCCCAAGGGCTGGTGGCAAGGGAAAGCAAATGCCATGCCCTTCTCTGGAAGAAACGCCACTGCCAAGCCATGTTGTAAGCCCTCCCCTCCTCCCTGGACTAATGGCAGCAGGAGTGAAAAGAGAGGAGCACAGCACTGGGACCCCTTTGATGGAAACCGGCTTCCCACGAGGAAGTCCTTCTCCACGTGCAGACATGCTCCCCAGTGCCTGTGGCAAGGTGAAGGAAATGCCATACACTGACCTGGAAGAGACCACAGGACCCAGGCACAGTCTGAGCCCTTCCCTCATCCCCATGGTTTTGCTAGCAGGAGTTCAACCCCAAGGAACACAGACCGGAGACCCCCTGGGGCCCAAACGGCTTCCGAATAACAATATTCTCTTGCTGTGGAAATCCTATCCCAAGTGGGTCTAGCCAGGTCAACAAAATGCCACACACCGAGGTGGAAGAAACAACAGGGCCCACGCATGCTCTAAGCCCCTCACCTCGTCCCTGTGCTCTGGGGAGACGGAGGGACCCCTGAGGCCCACGGCCCGGAGTCCCGTTGGGTAGAAAGCCGGCTTCCCACGGAAACAGCTTTCCTGAGGTGCAGACCGTATCCCAAGGGCTGGTGGCAAGGGAAAGCAAATGCCATCCCATTCTCTGGAAGAAACCCCAGTGCCCAGCCATGTTGTAAGCCTTCCCCTCCTTCCTGGGCTTCTGGCAGCATGAGTGAAAAGAGAGGAGCACAGCACTAGGACCCTTTTGACAGAAACCGGCTTCCCACGAGGAAGTCCTTCTCCACGTGCAGACATGCTCCCCAGTGCCTGTGGCAAGGTGAAGGAAGTGCCATACACTGACCTGGAAGAGACTACAGGGCCCAGGCACAGTCTGAGCCCTTCCCTCATCCCGGCGATTTTGCTAGCAGGAGTTCAACCCCAAGAACACAGCCCGGAGACCCCCTGGGGCCAAAACGGCTTCGGACTAACAATATGGTCTTGCTGTGGAAATCCTATCCCAAGTGGAGGTAGCCAGGTCAACAAAATGCCACACACCCAGGTGGAAGAGACAACATGGCCCAGGCATGGTCTAAGCCCCTCACCTCGTCCCTGTGCTCTGGGGAGCCGGAGGGACACCGAAGCACCATGGCCCTGAGGCCCGTTGGGCAGAAAGCCGGCTTTCCACGGAAACAGCTTTCCTGAGGTGCAGACCCTATCCATAGGGCTGGTGGCAAGGGAAAGCAAATGCCATCCCCTTCTCTGGAAGAAACCCCAGTGCCCAGCCATGTTCTAAGCCCTCCCCTCCTCCCTGGGCTTATGGCAGCAGGAGTGAAAAGAGAGGAGAACAGCACTGGGACCTTTTGACAGAAACAGGCTTCCCACGAGGAAGTCCTTCTCCACGTACAGACATGCTCCCCAGTGCCTGTGGCAAGGTGATGGAAATGCCATACACTGACCTGGAAGAGACCACAGGGCCCAGGCACAGTCTGAGCCCTTCCCTCATCCCGACGGTTTTGCTAGCAGGAGTTCATCCCCAAGAAACACAGCACGGAGACCCCCTGGGGCCCAAACGGCTTCCGACTAACAATATGCTCTTGCTGTGGAAATCCTATCCCAAGTGGGGGTAACCAGGTCAACAAAATGCCACACACCCAGGTGGAAGAAACAACATGGCTCAGGCATGGTCTAAGCACCTCACCTCGTCCCTGTGCTCTGGGGAGACGGAGGGACCCCCGAGGCCCACGGTCCTGAGGCCCGTTGGGCAGAAAGCCGGCTTCCCACGGAAACAGGTTTCCTGAGGTGCAGACCCTATCCCAAGGGCTGGTGGCAAGGGAAAGCAAATGCCATGCCCTTCTCTGGAAGAAACCCCAGTGCCCAGCCATGTTCTAAGCCCTCCCCTCCTCCCTGGGCTTCTGGAAGCAGGAGTGAAAAGAGAGTTGCACAGCACTGGGACACGTTTGACAGAAACCCGCCTCCTACGAGGAAGTCCTTCTCCACGTGCAGACATGCTCCCCAGTGCCTGTGGCAAGGTGAAGGAAATGCCATACACTGACCTGGAATAGACAACAGGGCCCAGGCACAGTCTGAGCACTTCCCTCATCCCGGCGGTTTTGCTAGCAGGAGTTCAACCCCAAGAACACAGCCCGGAGACCCCCTGGGGCCAAAACGTCTTCCGACTAACAGTATACTCTTGCTTTGGAAATCCTATCCCAAGTGGGGGTAGCCAGGTCAACAAAATGCCACACACCCAGGTGGAAGAAACAACATGGCCCAGGCATGGTCAAAGCCCCTCACTTCGTCCCTGTGCTCTGGGTGCCGGAGGGACCCCCGAGGCCCACGGCCCTGAGGCCCGTTGGGCAGGAAGCCTGCCTACCAGGGAAACAGCTTTCCTGAGGTGCAGACCCTCTCCCAAGGGCTGGTGGCAAGGGTAAGGAAATGCCATGCCCTTCTCTGGAAGAAACTCCAGTGTCCAGCCATGTTGTAAGCCCTCCCCTCCTCCCTGGGCTTCTGGCAGCAGGAGTGAAAAGAGAGGAGCACAGCACTGGGACCCGTTTGATGGAAACCGACTTCCCACGAGGAAGTCCTTCTCCACGTGCAGACATGCTCCCCAGTGCCGGTGGCAAGGTGAAGGAAATGCCATACACTGACCTGGAAGAGACCACAGGGCCCAGGCACAGTCTGACCTACCCTCATCCCGGAGGTTTTGCTAGCAGGAGTTCAACACCAAGGAACACAGACCGTAGACCCCCTGGGGCCAAAACGGCTTCCGACTAACAATATACTCTTGCTGTGGAAAAACTATCCCAAGTGGGGGTAGCCAGGTCAACAAAATGCCACACACCCAGGCGGAAGAGACAACATGGCCCAGGCATGTTCTAAGCCCCTCACCTCGTCCCTGTGCTCTGGGGAGCCTGAGGGACCCCGAGGCCCACGGCCCTGAGACCCGTTGGGCAGGAAGCCTGCCTACCAGGGAAAGAGCTTTCCTGAGGTGCAGACCCTCTCCCAAGAGCTAGTGGCAAGGGAAAGCAAATGCCATGCCCTTCTCTGGAAGAAACGCCAGTGCCAAGCCATGTTGTAAGCCCTCCCCTCCTCCCTGGACTAAAGGCAGCAGGAGTGAAAAGAGAGGAGCACAGCACTGGGACCCGTTTGACAGAAACCGGCTTCCCACGAGGAAGTCCTTCTCCACGTGCAGACATGCTCCCCAGTGCCTGTGGCAAGGTGAAGGAAATGCCATACACTGACCTGGAAGAGACCACAGGGCCCAGGCACAGTCTGAGCCCTTCCCTCATCCCGGTGGTTTTGCTAGCAGGAGTTCAACCCCAACGAACACAGCCCGGAGACCCCCTGGGGCCCAAACGGCTTCCGACTAACAATATGCTCTTGCTGTGGAAATCCTATACCAAGTGGGGGTAGCCAGGTCAACAAAATGCCACACACCCACGTGGAAGAGACAACATATCCCAGGCATGGTCTAAGACCCTCACCTCGTCCCTGTGGTCTGGGGAGCCGGAGGGAACCCCGAGGCCCACGGCCCTGAGGCCCGTTGGGCAGAAAGCCGGCTTCCCACGGAAACAGATTTCCTGAGGTGCAGACCCTATCCCAAGGAGTGGTGGCAAGGGAAAGCAAATGCCATCCCCTTCTCTGGAAGAAACGCCAGTGCCCAGGCATGCTTTAACCCCTCCCCTCCTCCATGGGCTTATGGAAGCAGGAGTAAAAAGAGAGGAGCACAGCACAAGGAGCGTTTGACAGAAACAGGCTTCCCACGAGGAAGTCCTTCTCCACGTGCAGACATGCTCCCCAGTGCCTGTGGCAAATGAAGGAAATGCCATACACTGACCTGGAAGAGACCACAGGGCCCAGGCACAGTCTGAGACCTACCCTCATCCCGGAGGTTTTGGTAGCAGGAGTTCATCCCCAAGGAACACAGCCCGGAGACACCCTGGGGCCCAAAAGTCTTCCGACTCACAATATGCTCTTGCTGTGGAAATCCTATCCCAAGTGGGGTAGCCAGGTCAACAAAATGCCACACACCCAGGTGGAAGAAACAACATTGCCCAGGCATGGTCTAAGCCCCTCACCTCGTCCCTGTGCTTTGGGGAGCCGGAGGGACCCCCGAGACACACGGTCCGGAGGCCCGTTGGGCAGAAAGCCGGCTTCCCACGGAAACAGCTTTCCTGAGGTGCAGACCCTATCCCAAGGGCTGGTGGCAAGGGAAAGCAAATGCCATCCCCTTTTCTGGAAGAAACCCCAGTGCCCAGCCATGTTGAAAGTCCTCCCCTCCTCCCTGGGCTTCTGGCAGCAGGAGTGAAAAGAGAGGAGCACAGCACTGGGACCCATTTGACAGAAACCGGCTTCCCACGAGGAAGTCCTTCTCCACGTGCAGACAGGCTCCCCAGTGCCTGTGGCAAGGTGAAGGAAATGCCATACACTGACCTGGAAGAGACCACAGGGCCCAGGCACAGTCTGAGCCCTTCCCTCATCCCGGCGGTTTTGCTAGCAGGAGTTCATCCCCAAGGAACACAGCCCGGAGACCCCCTGGGGCCAAAGCAGCTTCAGACTAACAATATGCTCTTGCTGTGGAAATCCTATCCCAAGTGGGGGTAACCAGGTCAACAAAATGCCACACACCCAGGTGGAAGAAACAAAATGGCCCAGGCATGGCCTAAGCCCCTCACCTCGTCCCTGTGCTCTGGGGAGCCGGAGGGACCCCCGAGGCCCACGGCCCTGAGGCCCGTTGGGCAGAAAGCCGGCTTCCCACGGAAACAGCTTTCCTGAGGTGCAGACCCTATCCCAAGGGCTGGTGGCAAGGGAAAGCAAATGCCATCCCCTTCTCTGGAAGAAACACCAGTGCCCAGCCATGTTGAAAGTCCTCCCCTCCGCCCTGGGCTTCTGGCAGCAGGAGTGAAAAGAGAGGAGCACAGCACTGGGACCCGTTTGACAGAAACCGGCTTCCCACGAGGAAGTCCTTCTCCACATGCAGACATGCTCCCCAGTGCCTGTGGCAAGGTGAAGGAAATGCCATACACTGACCTGGAAGAGACCACAGGACCCAGGCACAGTCTGAACCCTTCCCTCATCCCGGTGGTTTTGCTAGCAGGAGTTCAACACCAAGGAACACAGACCGGAGACCCTCTTGGGCCAAAACGGCTTCCGACTAACAATATGCTCTTGCTGTGGAAATCCTATCCCAAGTGGAGGTAGCCAGGTCAACAAAATGCCACACACCCTGGTGGAAGAGACAACATGGCCCAGGCATGGCCTAAGTCTGTCACCTCGTCCCTGTGCTCTGGGGAGCCGGACGGACCCCGAAGCACCATGGCCCTGAGGCCCGTTGGGCAGAAAGCCGGCTTCCCACGGAAACAGCTTTCCTGAGTTGCAGACCCTATCCCAAGGGCTGGAAGCAAGGGAAAACAAATGCCATCAACTTCTCTGGAAGAAACCCCAGTGCCCAGCCATGTTCTAAGCCCTCCCCTCCTCCCTGGGCTTCTGGCAGCTGGAGTGAAAAGAGAGGAGCACAGCCCTGGGACCCGTTTGATGGAAACCGACTTCCCACGAGGAAGTCCTTCTCCACGTGCAGACATGCTCCCCAGTGCCGGTGGCAAGGTGAAGGAAATGCCATACACTGACCTGGAAGAGACCACAGGGCCCAGGCACAGTCTGACCTACCCTCATCCCGGAGGTTTTGCTAGCAGGAGTTCAACACCAAGGAACACAGACCGTAGACCCCCTGGGGCCAAAACGGCTTCCGACTAACAATATACTCTTGCTGTGGAAAAACTATCCCAAGTGGGGGTAGCCAGGTCAACAAAATGCCACACACCCAGGCGGAAGAGACAACATGGCCCAGGCATGTTCTAAGCCCCTCACCTCGTCCCTGTGCTCTGGGGAGCCTGAGGGACCCCGAGGCCCACGGCCCTGAGACCCGTTGGGCAGGAAGCCTGCCTACCAGGGAAAGAGCTTTCCTGAGGTGCAGACCCTCTCCCAAGAGCTAGTGGCAAGGGAAAGCAAATGCCATGCCCTTCTCTGGAAGAAACGCCAGTGCCAAGCCATGTTGTAAGCCCTCCCCTCCTCCCTGGACTAAAGGCAGCAGGAGTGAAAAGAGAGGAGCACAGCACTGGGACCCGTTTGACAGAAACCGGCTTCCCACGAGGAAGTCCTTCTCCACGTGCAGACATGCTCCCCAGTGCCTGTGGCAAGGTGAAGGAAATGCCATACACTGACCTGGAAGAGACCACAGGGCCCAGGCACAGTCTGAGCCCTTCCCTCATCCCGGTGGTTTTGCTAGCAGGAGTTCAACCCCAACGAACACAGCCCGGAGACCCCCTGGGGCCCAAACGGCTTCCGACTAACAATATGCTCTTGCTGTGGAAATCCTATACCAAGTGGGGGTAGCCAGGTCAACAAAATGCCACACACCCACGTGGAAGAGACAACATATCCCAGGCATGGTCTAAGACCCTCACCTCGTCCCTGTGGTCTGGGGAGCCGGAGGGAACCCCGAGGCCCACGGCCCTGAGGCCCGTTGGGCAGAAAGCCGGCTTCCCACGGAAACAGATTTCCTGAGGTGCAGACCCTATCCCAAGGAGTGGTGGCAAGGGAAAGCAAATGCCATCCCCTTCTCTGGAAGAAACGCCAGTGCCCAGGCATGCTTTAACCCCTCCCCTCCTCCATGGGCTTATGGAAGCAGGAGTAAAAAGAGAGGAGCACAGCACAAGGAGCGTTTGACAGAAACAGGCTTCCCACGAGGAAGTCCTTCTCCACGTGCAGACATGCTCCCCAGTGCCTGTGGCAAATGAAGGAAATGCCATACACTGACCTGGAAGAGACCACAGGGCCCAGGCACAGTCTGAGACCTACCCTCATCCCGGAGGTTTTGGTAGCAGGAGTTCATCCCCAAGGAACACAGCCCGGAGACACCCTGGGGCCCAAAAGTCTTCCGACTCACAATATGCTCTTGCTGTGGAAATCCTATCCCAAGTGGGGTAGCCAGGTCAACAAAATGCCACACACCCAGGTGGAAGAAACAACATTGCCCAGGCATGGTCTAAGCCCCTCACCTCGTCCCTGTGCTTTGGGGAGCCGGAGGGACCCCCGAGACACACGGTCCGGAGGCCCGTTGGGCAGAAAGCCGGCTTCCCACGGAAACAGCTTTCCTGAGGTGCAGTCCATATCCCAAGGGCTGGTGGCAAGGGAAAGCAAATGCCATCCCCTTTTCTGGAAGAAACCCCAGTGCCCAGCCATGTTGAAAGTCCTCCCCTCCTCCCTGGGCTTCTGGCAGCAGGAGTGAAAAGAGAGGAGCACAGCACTGGGACCCATTTGACAGAAACCGGCTTCCCACGAGGAAGTCCTTCTCCACGTGCAGACAGGCTCCCCAGTGCCTGTGGCAAGGTGAAGGAAATGCCATACACTGACCTGGAAGAGACCACAGGGCCCAGGCACAGTCTGAGCCCTTCCCTCATCCCGGCGGTTTTGCTAGCAGGAGTTCATCCCCAAGGAACACAGCCCGGAGACCCCCTGGGGCCAAAGCAGCTTCAGACTAACAATATGCTCTTGCTGTGGAAATCCTATCCCAAGTGGGGGTAACCAGGTCAACAAAATGCCACACACCCAGGTGGAAGAAACAAAATGGCCCAGGCATGGCCTAAGCCCCTCACCTCGTCCCTGTGCTCTGGGGAGCCGGAGGGACCCCCGAGGCCCACGGCCCTGAGGCCCGTTGGGCAGAAAGCCGGCTTCCCACGGAAACAGCTTTCCTGAGGTGCAGACCCTATCCCAAGGGCTGGTGGCAAGGGAAAGCAAATGCCATCCCCTTCTCTGGAAGAAACACCAGTGCCCAGCCATGTTGAAAGTCCTCCCCTCCGCCCTGGGCTTCTGGCAGCAGGAGTGAAAAGAGAGGAGCACAGCACTGGGACCCGTTTGACAGAAACCGGCTTCCCACGAGGAAGTCCTTCTCCACATGCAGACATGCTCCCCAGTGCCTGTGGCAAGGTGAAGGAAATGCCATACACTGACCTGGAAGAGACCACAGGACCCAGGCACAGTCTGAACCCTTCCCTCATCCCGGTGGTTTTGCTAGCAGGAGTTCAACACCAAGGAACACAGACCGGAGACCCTCTTGGGCCAAAACGGCTTCCGACTAACAATATGCTCTTGCTGTGGAAATCCTATCCCAAGTGGAGGTAGCCAGGTCAACAAAATGCCACACACCCTGGTGGAAGAGACAACATGGCCCAGGCATGGCCTAAGTCTGTCACCTCGTCCCTGTGCTCTGGGGAGCCGGACGGACCCCGAAGCACCATGGCCCTGAGGCCCGTTGGGCAGAAAGCCGGCTTCCCACGGAAACAGCTTTCCTGAGTTGCAGACCCTATCCCAAGGGCTGGAAGCAAGGGAAAACAAATGCCATCAACTTCTCTGGAAGAAACCCCAGTGCCCAGCCATGTTCTAAGCCCTCCCCTCCTCCCTGGGCTTCTGGCAGCTGGAGTGAAAAGAGAGGAGCACAGCCCTGGGACCCAGTTGACAGAAACAAGCTTACCACGAGGAAGTCATTCTCCACGTGCAGACATGCTCCCCAGTGCCTGTGGGAAGTTGAAGGAAATGCCATACCCTGACCTGGAAGAGACCACAGGGCCCAGGCACAGTCTGAGCCCTTCCCTCATCCCGGCGGTTTTGCTAGCAGGAGTTCAACCCCAACGAACACAGCCCGGAGACCCCCTGGGCCCTAAACAGCTTCAGACTAACAATATGCTCTTGCTGTGGAAAACCAATCCCAAGTGGATGTAACCAGGTCAAGAAAGTGCTAAACACTCAGGTGGAAGAATCAACATGGCCCAGGCATGGTCTAAGCCCCTCACCTCGTCCCTGTGCTCTGGGGAGCCGGAGGGACCCCCGAGGCCCACGGCCCTGAGGCCCGTTGGGCAGAAAGCCGGCTTCCCACGGAAACAGCTTTCCTGAGGTGCAGACCCTATCCCAAGGGCTGGTGGCAAGGGAAAGCAAATGCCATGCCCTTCTCTGGAAGAAACCCCAGTGCCCAGCCATGTTGTAAGCCGTCCCCTCCTCCCTGGGCTTCTGGCTGCAGGAGTGAAAAGAGAGGAGCACAGCACAGGGACCCGTTTGACAGAAACCGGCTTCCCAAGAGGAAGTCATTCTCCACGTGCAGACATGCTCCCCAGTGCCTGTGGCAAGGTGAAGGAAATGCCATACACTGACCTGGAAGAGACCAAAGGACCCAGGCACAGTCTGAGCCCTTCCCTCATCCCGGCGGTTTTGCCAGCAGGAGTTCAACCCCAAGGAACACAGCCCGGAGACCCCCTGGGGCCCAAACGGCTTCCGACTAACAATATGCTCTTGCTGTGGAAATCCTATCCCAAGTGGGGGTAGCCAGGTCAACAAAATGCCACACACCCAGGTGGAAGAGACAACATATCCCAGGCATGGTCTAAGCCCCTCACCTCGTCCATGTGCTCTGGGGAGTCGGAGGGACCCCGAGGCACACGGCCCTGAGGCCCGTTGGGCAGAAAGCCGGCTTCCCACGGAAACAGGTTTCCTGAGGTGCAGACCCTATCCCAAGGGCTGGTGGCAAGGGAAATCAAATGCCATCCCCTTCTCTGGAAGAAACCCCAGAGCCCAGCCATGTTCTAAGCCCTCCCCTCCTCCCTGGGCTTCTGGCACTAGGAGTGAAAAGAGAGTTGCACAGCACTGGGACCCGTTTGACAGAAACCGGCTTCACACGAGGAAGTCCTTCTCCACGTGCAGACATGCTCCCCAGTGCCTGTGGCAAGGTGAAGGAAATGCCACACACTGACCTGGAATAGACCACAGGGCCCAGGCACAGTCTGAGCCCTTCCCTCATCCCGGAGGTTTTGCTAGCAGGAGTTCAACCCCAAGGAACACAGCCAGGAGACCCCCTGGGGCCAAAACGTCTTCCGACTAACAATATACTCTTGATGTGGAAGTCCTATCCCAAGTGGGGGTAACCAGGTCAACAAAATGCCACACACCCAGGTGGAAGAAACAACATGGCCCAGGCATGGTCTAGCCCGTCACCTCGTCCCTGTGCTCTGGGGAGCCGGAGGGAACCCCGAGGCCCACGGCCCTGAGGCCCGTTGGGCAGGAAGCCGGCCTCCCACGGAAACAGCTTTCCTGAGGTGCAGACCCTCTCCCAAGGGCTGGTGGCAAGGGAAAGCAAATGACATGCCCTTCTCTGGAAGAAACCCCAGTGCCCAGCCATGTTCTAAGCCCTCCCCTCCTCCCTGGGCTTCTGGAGGCAGGAGTGAAAAGAGAGTTGCACAGCACTGGGACACGTTTGAAAGAAACCCGCCTCCTACGAGGAAGTCCTTCTCCACGTGCAGACATGATCCCCAGTGCCTGTGGCAAGGTGAAGGAAATGCCATACACTGACCTGGAATAGACAACAGGGCCCAGGCCCAGTCTGAGCCCTTCCCTCATCCCGGCGGTTTTGCTAGCAGGAGTTCAACCCCAAGAACACAGCCCGGAGACCCCCTGGGGCCCAAAAGTCTTCCAACTAACAATATGCTCTTGCTGTGGAAATCCTATCCCAAGTGGGGTAGCCAGGTCAACAAAATGCCACACACCCAGGTGGAAGAAACAACATGGCCCAGGCATGGTCTAAGCCCCTCACCTCGTCCCTGTGCTTTGGGGAGACGGAGGGACCCCCGAGTCACACGGCCCGGAGGCCCGTTGGGCAGAAAGCCGGCTTCCCACGGAAACAGCTTTCCTGAGGTGCAGACCCTATCCCAAGGGCTGGTGGCAAGGGAAAGCAAATGCCATCCCCTTTTCTGGAAGAAACCCCAGTGCCCAGCCATGTTGAAAGTCCTCCCCTCCTCCCTGGGCTTCTGGCACCAGGAGTGAAAAGAGAGGAGCACAGCACTGGGACCCATTTGACAGAAACCGGCTTCCCACGAGGAAGTCCTTCTCCACGTGCAGACATGCTCCCCAGTGCCTGTGGCAAGGCGAAGGAAATGCCATACACTGATCTGGAAGAGACCACAGGGCCCAGACACAGTCTGAGCCCTTCCCTCATCCCGGCGGTTTTGCTAGCAGGAGTTCATCCCCAAGGAACACAGCCCGGAGACCCCCTGGGGCCAAAACAGCTTCAGACTAACAATATGCTCTTGCTGTGGAAATCCTATCCCAAGTGGGGGTAACCAGGTCAACAAAATGCCACACACCCAGGTGGAAGAAACAAAATGGCGCAGGCATGGCCTAAGCCCCTCACCTCGTCCCTGTGCTCTGGGGAGCCGGACGGACCTCGAAGCACCATGGCCCTGAGGCCCGTTGGGCAGAAAGCCGGCTTCCCACGGAAACAGCTTTCCTGAGTTGCAGACCCTATCCCAAGGGCTGGAGGCAAGGGAAAACAAATGACATCCACTTCTCTGGAAGAAACCGCAGTGCCCAGCCATGTTCTAAGCCCTCCCCTCCTCCCTGGGCTTCTGGCTGCAGGAGTGAAAAGAGAGGAGCACAGCACAGGGACCCGTTTGACAGAAACCGGCTTCCCACTATGACTTCATTCTCCACGTGCAGACATGCTCCCCAGTGCCTGTGGCAAGGTGAAGGAAATGCCATACACTGACCTCGAAAAGACCACAGGGCCCAGGCACAGTCTGAGCCCTTCCCTCATCCCGGGGGTTTTGCTAGCAGGAGTTCAACCCGAAGGAACACAGCCCGGAGACCCCCTGGGGCCCAAACGGCTTCCGAATAACAATATGCTCTTGCTGTGGAAATCCTATCCCAAGTGGGGGTAGCCAGGTCAACAAAATGCCACACACCCAGGTGGAAGAGACAACATGGCCCAGGCATGGTCTAAGCCCCTCACCTCGTCCCTGTGCTCTGGGGAGTCGGAGGGACCCCGAGGCACACGGCCCTGAGGCCCATTGCGCAGAAAGCCTGTTTCCCACGGAAACAGTTTTCCTGAGGTGCAGACCCTATCCCAAGGGCTGGTGGCAAGGGAAAGCAAATGCCATCCCCTTCTCTGGAAGAAACCCCAGTGCCCAGCCATGTTCTAAGCCCTCCCCTCCTCCCTGGGCTTATGGTAGCAGGAGTGAAAAGAGAGGAGCACAGCACTGGGACCCGTTTGACAGAAACCCGCCTCCTACGAGGAAGTCCTTCTCCACGTGCAGACATACTCCCCAGTGCCTGTGGCAAGGTGAAGGAAATGCCATACACTGACCTGGAATAGACAACAGGGCCCAGGCACAGTCTGAGCCCTTCCCTCATCCCGGCGGTTTTGCTAGCAGGAGTTGAACACCAAGGAACACAGCACGGAGACCCCCTGGGGCCCAAACGGCTTCCGACTAACAATATGATCTTGCTGTGGAAATCCTATCCCAAGTGGGGGTATCCAGGTCAACAAAATGCCACACTCCCAGGTGGAAGACACAACATGGCCCAGGCATGGTTTAAGCCCCTCACCTCGTCCCTGTGCTTTGGGGAGCCGGAGGGACCCCCGAGGCCCACAGTCCTGAGGCCCGTTGGGCAGAAAGCCGGCTTCCCACGGAAACATCTTTCCTGCGGTGCAGACCATATCGCAAGGGCTAGTGGCAAGGGAAAGCAAATGCCATCCCCTTCTGTGGAAGAAACCCCAGTGCCCAGCCATGATGTAAGCCTTCCCCTCCTTCCTGGGCTTCTGGCTGCAGGAGTGAAAAGAGAGGAGCACAGCACTGGGACCCTTTTGACAGAAACCGGCTTCCCACGAGGAAGTCCTTCTCCACGTGCAGACATGTTCCCCAGTGCCTGTGGCAAGGTGAAGGAAATGCCATACACTGACCTGGAAGAGACTACAGGGCCCAGGCACAGTCTGAGCCCTTCCCTCATCCCGGCGGTTTTGCTAGCAGGAGTTCAACCCCAAGAACACAGCACGGAGACCCCCTGGGGCCAAAACAACTTCGGACTAACAATATGCTCTTGCTGTGGAAATCCTATCCCAAGGGGGGTAACCAGGTCAACAAAATGCCACACACCCAGGTGGAAGAAACAACATGGCCCAGGCATGGTCTAAGCCCCGCACCTCGTCCCTGTGCTCTGGGGAGCCGGAGGGACCCCCGAGGCCCACGGCCCTGAAGCCCGTTGGGCAGAAAGCCGGCTTCCCACGGAAACAGCTTTCCTGATGTGCAGACCCTATCCCAAGGGCTGGTGGCCAGGGAAAGCAAATGCCATCCCCTTCTCTGGAAGAAACCCCAGTGCTCAGCCATGTTGAAAGTCCTCCCATCCTCCCTGGGCTTCTGGCAGCAGGAGTGAAAAGAGAGGAGCACAGCACAGGGACCCGTTTGACAGAAACCGGCTTCCCACGAGGAAGTCCTTCTCCACGTGCAGACATGCTCCCCAGTGCCTGTGGCAAGGTGAAGGAAATGCCATACACTGACCTGGAAGAGACCACAGGGCCCAGGCACAGTCTGAGCCCTTCCCTCATCCCGGTGGTTTTGCTAGCAGGAGTTCAACACCAAGGAACACAGACCGGAGACCCCCTGGGGCCAAAACGGCTTCCGACTAACAATATACTCTTGCTGTGGAAAAACTATCCCAAGTGGGGGTAGGCAGGTCAACAAAATGCCACACACCCAGGCGGAAGAGACAACATGGCCCAGGCATGTTCTAAGCCCCTCACCTCGTCCCTGTGCTCTGGGGAGCCTGAGGGACCCCGAGGCCCACGGCCCTGAGAGCCGTTGGGCAGGAAGCCTGCCTACCAGGGAAACAGCTTTCCTGAGGTGCAGACCCTCTCCCAAGGGCTGGTGGCAAGGGAAAGCAAATGCCATGCCCTTCACTGGAAGAAACGCCACTGCCAAGCCATGTTGTAAGCCCTCCCCTCCTCCCTGGACTAATGGCAGCAGGAGTGAAAAGAGAGGAGCACAGCACTGGGACCCGTTTGATGGAAACCGGCTTCCCACGAGGAAGTCCTTCTCCACGTGCAGACATGCTCCCCAGTGCCTGTGGCAAGGTGAAGGAAATGCCATACACTGACCTGGAAGAGACCATAGGACCCAGGCACAGTCTGAGCCCTTCCCTCATCCCCATGGTTTTGCTAGCAGGAGTTCAACCCCAAGGAACACAGACCGGAGACCCCCTGGGGCCCAAACGGCTTCCGAATAACAATATTCTCTTGCTGTGGAAATCCTATCCCAAGTGGGTCTAGCCAGGTCAACAAAATGCCACACACCGAGGTTGAAGAAACAACAGGGCCCACGCATGCTCTAAGCCCCTCACCTCGTCCCTGTGCTCTGGGGAGACGGAGGGACCCCCGAGGCCCACGGCCCGGAGTCCCTTTGGGTAGGAAGCCGGCTTCCCACGGAAACAGCTTTCCTGAGGTGCAGACCCTATCCCAAGGGCTGGTGACAAGGGAAAGCAAATGCCATCCCATTCTCTGGAAGAAACCCCAGTGCCCAGCCATGTTGTAAGCCTTCCCCTCCTTCCTGGGCTTCTGGCAGCATGAGTGAAAAGAGAGGAGCACAGCACTAGGACCCTTTTGACAGAAACCGGCTTCCCACGAGGAAGTCCTTCTCCACGTGCAGACATGCTCCCCAGTGCCTGTGGCAAGGTGAAGGAAGTGCCATACACTGACCTGGAAGAGACTACAGGGCCCAGGCACAGTCTGAGCCCTTCCCTCATCCCGGCGATTTTGCTAGCAGGAGTTCAACCCCAAGAACACAGCCCGGAGACCCCCTGGGGCCAAAACGGCTTCGGACTAACAATATGGTCTTGCTGTGGAAATTCTATCCCAAGTGGAGGTAGCCAGGTCAACAAAATGCCACACACCCAGGTGGAAGAGACAACATGGCCCAGGCATGGTCTAAGCCCCTCACCTCGTCCCTGTGCTCTGGGGAGCCGGAGGGACCCCGAAGCACCATGGCCCTGAGGCCCGTTGGGCAGAAAGCCGGCTTTCAACGGAAACAACTTTCCTGAGGTGCAGACCCTATCCATAGGGCTGGTGGCAAGGGAAAGCAAATGCCATCCCCTTCTCTGGAAGAAACCCCAGTGCCCAGCCATGTTCTAAGCCCTCCCCTCCTCCCTGGGCTTATGGCAGCAGGAGTGAAAAGAGAGGAGAACAGCACTGGGACCTTTTGACAGAAACAGGCTTCCCACGAGGAAGTCCTTCTCCACGTACAGACATGCTCCCCAGTGCCTGTGGCAAGGTGAAGGAAATGCCATACACTGACCTGGAAGAGACCATAGGGCCCAGGCACAGTCTGAGCGATTCCCTCATCCCGGCGGTTTTGCTAGCAGGAGTTCAACCCCAAGGAACACAGCACGGAGACCCCCTGGGGCCCAAACGGTTTCAGACTAATATGCTCTTGCTGTGAAAATCCTATCCCAAGTGGGGGTAGCCAGGTCAACAAAATGCCACACACCCAGGTGGAAGAGACAACATATGCCAGGCATGGTCTAAGCCCCTCACCTCGTCCCTGTGCTCTGGGGAGTCGGAGGGGCCCCGAGGCATACGGCCCTGAGGCCCGTTGGACAGAAAGCATGTTTCCCACGGAAACAGCTTTCCTGAGGTGCAGACCCTATCCCAAGGTCTGGTGGCAAGGGAAAGCAAATGCCATCCCCTTCTCTGGAAGAAACCCCAGTGCCCAGCCATGTTCTAAGACCGCCCCTCCTCCCTGGGCTTCTGGCAGCAGGAGTGAAAAGAGAGGAGCACAGCACTGGGACCCGTTTGACAGAAACCGGCTTCCCACGAGGAAGTCCTTCTCCACGTGCAGACGAGCTCCCCAGTGCCTGTGGCAAGGTGAAGGAAATGCCATACACTGACCTGGAAGAGACCACAGGGCCCAGGCACAGTCTGAGGCCTTCTCTCATCCCGGCGGTTTTGCTAGTAGGAGTTCAACCCCCAAGAACACAGCCCTGAGACCCCCTGGGGCCAAAACGGCTTCCGACTAACAACATGCTCTTGCTGTGGAAATCCTATCCCAAGTGGGGGTAGCCAGGTCAACAAAATGCCACACAACCAGTCGGAAGACACAACATCGCCCAGGCATGATCTAAGCCCCTACCTCGTCCCTGTGCTCTGGGGAGCCTGAGGGACCCCGAGGCCCACGGCCCTGAGGCCCGTTGGGCAGAAAGCCGGCTTCCCACGGAAACAGCTTTCCTGAGATGCAGACCCTATCCCAAGGGCTGGTGGCAAGGGAAAGCAAATGCCATCCCCTTCTCTGGAAGAAACACCAGTGCCCAGCCATGTTCTAAGCCCTCCCCTCCTCCCTGGGCTTCTGGCAGCAGGACTGAAAAGAGAGTTGCACAGCACTGGGACCCGTTTGACCGAAACCGGCCTCCCACGAGGAAGTCCTTCTCCACGTGCAGACATGCTCCCCAGTGCCTGTGGCAAGGTGAAGGAAATGCCATACCCTGACCTGGAATAGACCACAGGGCCCAGGCACAGTCTGAGCCCTTCCCTCATCCCGCGGGTTTTGCTAGCAGGAATTCAACCCCAACGAACACAGCCCGGAGACCCCCCTGGGGCCCAAAGGGTTTCCGACTAACAATATGTTCTTGCTGTGGAAATCCTATCCCAAGTGTGGGTAGCCAGGTCAACAAAATGCCACACACCCAGGTGGAAGAAACAACATGGCCCAGGCGTGGTCTAAGCCCCTCACCTCGTCCCTGTGCTCTGGGGAGTTGGAGGGACCCCCGAGGCCCACGGCCCTGAGGCCCGTTGGGCAAGAAGAAGGCCTCCCACGAAAACAGCTTTCCTGAGGTGCAGACCCTCTCCCAAGGGCTGGTGGCAAGGGAAAGCAAATGCCATCCCCTTCTCTGGAAGAAACCCCAGTGCCCAGCCATGTTGTAAGCCCTCCCCTCCTCCCTGGGCTTCTGGCAGCAGGAGTGAAAAGAGAGTTGCACAGCCCTGGGACCCGTTAGACAGAAACCGGCCTCCCACGAGGAAGTCGTTCTCCACGTGCAGACATGCTCCCCAGTGCCTGTGGCAAGGTGAAGGAAATGCCATATACTGACCTGGAAGAGACAACAGGGCCCAGGCACAGTCTGAGCCCTTCCCTCATCCCGGCGGTTTTGGTAGCAGGAGTTCATCCCCAAGGAACACAGCACGGAGACCCCCTGGGGCCCAAACGGCTTCCGACTAACAATATGCTCTTGCTGTGGATATCCTATCCCAAGTGGGGGTAACCAGGTCAACAAAATGCCACACAACCAGGTGGAAGAAACAACATGGCCCAGGCATGGTCTAAGCCCCTCACCTCGTCCCTGTGCTCTGTGGAGCTGGAGGGACCCCCGAGGCCCACGGTCCTGAGGCCCGTTGGGCAGAATGCCGGCTTCTCACGGAAACAGCTTTCCTGAGGTGCTGACCCTATCCCAAGGGCTGGTGGCAAGGGAAAGCAAATGCCATCCCCTTCCTGGAAGAAACCCCAGTGCCCAGCCATGTTCTAAGCCCTCACCTCCTCCCTGGGCTTCTGGAAGCAGGAGTGAAAAGAGAGTTGCACAGCACTGGGACACGTTTGACAGAAACCGGCCTCCCACGAGGAAGTCCTTCTCCACGTGCAGACATGCTCCCCATTGCCTGTGGCAAGGTGAAGGAAATGCCATACACTGACCTGGAAGAGACCACAGGGCCCAGGCACAGTCTGAGCCCTTCCCTCATCCCGGCGGTTTTGCTAGCAGGAGTTCAACCCCAAGGAACACAGCCCGGAGACCCCCTGGGGCCCAAACGGCTTCCAACTAACAATATACTCTTGCTGTGGAAATCCTATCCCAAGTGCGTTAGCCAGGTCAACAAAATGCCACACACTGAGGTGGAAGAAACAACAGGGCCCACGCATGCTCTAAGCCCCTCACCTCGTCCCTGTGCTCTGGGGAGCCGGAGGGACCCCGAGGCACACGGCCCGGAGGCCCGTTGGGCAGAAAGCCGGCTTCCCACGGAAACAGCTTTCCTGAGTTGCAGACCCTATCCCAAGGGCTGGTGGCAAGGGAAAACAAATGCCATCCCCTTCTCTGGAAGAAACCCCAGCGCCCAGCCATGTTCCAAGCCCTCCCCTCCTCCCTGGGCTTCTGGCAGTAGGAGTGAAAAGAGTTGCACAGCACTGGGACCCGTTTGACAGAAACCGGCTTCCCACGAGGAAGTCCTTCTCCACGTGCAGACATGCTCCCCAGTGCCTGTGGCAAGGTGAAGGAAATGCCATACACTGACCTGGAATAGACCACAGGGCCCAGGCACAGTCTGAGCCCTTCCCTCATCCCGGCGGTTTTGCTAGCAGGAGTTCAACCCCAAGGAACACAGCCCGGAGACCCCCTGGGGCCCAAACGGCTTCCGACTAACAATATGCTCTTGCTGTGGAAATCCTATCCCAAGTGGGGGTAGCCAGGTCAACAAAATGCCACACACCCAGGTGGAAGAGACAACATATCCCAGGCATGCTCTAAGCCCCTCACCTCGTCCCTGTGCTCTGGGGAGTCCGAGGGACCCCGAGGCACACGGCCCTCAGGCCCGTTGGGCAGAAAGCCTGTTTCCCACGGAAACAGCTTTCCTGAGGTGCAGACCCTATCCCAAGGGCTGGTGGCAAGGGAAAGCAAATGCCATCCCCTTCTCTGGAAGAAACCCCAGTGCCCAGCCATGTTCCAAGCCCTCCCCTCCTCCCTGGGCTTCTGGCAGTAGGAGTGGAAAGAGTTGCACAGCACTGGGACCCGTTTGACAGAAACCGGCTTCCCACGAGGAAGTCCTTCTCCACGTGCAGACATGCTCCCCAGTGCCTGTGGCAAGGTGAAGGAAATGCCATACACTGACCTGGAATAGACCACAGGGCCCAGGCACAGTCTGAGCCCTTCCCTCATCCCCATGGTTTTGCTAGCAGGAGTTCAACCCCAAGGAACACAGCCCGGAGACCCCCTGGGGCCAAAACGTCTTCCAACTAACAATATACTCTTGCTGTGGAAATCCTATCCCAAGTGGGGGTAGCCAGGTCAACAAAATGCCACACACCCAGGCGGAAGAGACAACATGGCCCAGGTATGTTCTAAGCCCCTCAACTCGTCCCTGTGCTCTGGGGAGCCTGAGGGACCCCGAGGCCCACGGCCCTGAGATCCGTTGGGCAGAAAGCCGGCTTCCCATGGAAACAGCTTTCCTGAGGTGCAGACCCTATCCCAAGGGCTGGTGGCAAGGGAAAGCAAAAGCCATCCCCTTCTCTGGAAGAAACCCCAGTGCCAAACCATGTTGTAAGCCCTCCCCTCCTCCCTGGACTAATGGCAGCAGGAATGAAAAGAGAGGAGCACAGCACTGGGACCCGTCTGATGGAAACCGGCTTCCCACGAGGAAGTCCTTCTCCACGTGCAGACATGCTCCCCAGTGCCTGTGGCAAGGTGAAGGAAATGCCATACACTGACCTAGAAGAGACCACAGGGCCCATGCACAGTCTGAGACCTACCCTCATCCCCGAGGTTTTGCTAGCAGGAGTTCAACCCCAAGGAACACAGCCCGGAGACCCCCTGGGGCCAAAACGGCTTCCGACGAACAATATGGTCTTGCTGTGGAAATCCTATGCCAAGTGCGTTAGCCAGGTCAACAAAATGCCACACACCGAGGTGGAAGAAACAACACCGCCCACGCATGCTCTAAGCCCCTCACCTCGTCCCTGTGCTCTGGGGAGCCGGAGGGACCCCGAGGCACACGGCCCGGAGGCCCGTTGGGCAGAAAGCCGGCTTCCCATGGAAACAGCTTTCCTGAGGTACAGACCCTATCCCAAGGGCTGGTGGCAAGGGAAAGCAAATGCCATCCCCTTCTCTGGAAGAAACCCCAGTGCCCAGCCATGTTCTAAGCCCTCCCCTCCTCCCTGGGCTTCTGGCAGTAGGAGTGAAAAGAGAGTTGCACAGCACTGGGACCCGTTCGACAGAAACCGGCTTCCCTCGAGGAAGTCCTTCTCCACGTGCAGACATGCTCCCCAGTGCCTGTGCCAAGGTGAAGGAAATGCCATACACTGACCTGGAATAGACCACAGGGCCCAGGCACAGTCTGAGCCCTTCCCTCATCCCGGCGGTTTTGCTAGCCGGCGTTCAACCCCAACGAACACAGCCCGGAGACCCCCTGGGGCCAAAACGGCTTCCAACTAACAATATGCTCTTGCTGTAGAAATCCTATCCCAGGTGGAGGTAGCCAGGTCAACAAAATGCCACACACCCTGGTGGAAGAGACAACATGGCCCAGGCAAGGCCTAAGCCCCTCACCTCGTCCCTGTGCTCTGGGGAGCCGGCGGGAACCCCGAGGCCCACGGCCCTGAGAACCATTGGGCAGGAAGCCGGCCTTCCACGGAAACAGCTTTCCTGAGGTGCGACCCTCTCCCAAGGGTTGGTGGCAAGGGAAAGCAAATGCCATGCCCTTCTCTGGAAGAAACCTCAGTGCCCAGCCATGTTCTAAGCCCTCCCCTCCTCCCTGGGCTTCTGGAAGCAGGAGTGAAAAGAGAGTTGCACAGCACTGGGACACGTTTGACAGAAACCCGCCTCCTACGAGGAAGTCCTTCTCCACGTGCAGACATGCTCCCCAGTGCCTGTGGCAAGGTGAAGGAAATGCCATACACTGACCTGGAATAGACAACAGGGCCCAGGCACAGTCTGAGCCCTTCCCTCATCCCGGCG